>NC_073302.1:273759797-273900702 GCF_027595985.1 Sorex araneus | reverse complement strand
GTCTTTAGTAATAAAACAAACATAATTTTTATGCAAAATTTCTAAGACTTATCCCTCCTTCCCTCTTCACCTGCCACATCTCGGGTGGGGGGGGAACAGTGTTATTAAAATCTGTTCAACATTAGTTAACCAAATAATCTCTGAAACCACGAAGTGAACAAAGCAGAATTGCGTCTGACCTTTTGGATACCTTTGGAAATTGCCTTTTAGAAAACTCTGATTTTTTCCACTTTATTCCGATCTCTCCACAACTTGAAACAAGCTTTCTGCTAAGAATAATAGTATTAAATTAAAAGTATAAACAATTATTAGAAATATATAGTCTTAGAAACCATTAAATTTGTTCCTTAAGCAGGTTTATTACTTTTCTGCATAGTTGCATAAAAATTTGTCTTCTACCAATTTGACATAAAATCACCAGGATCAGATTTATTTATCTTATCAATACCATTATTTTGTGCTGTCAGCTACTCAGAATATTATCTGGGTAGCAGGTACAGTTCCTCAATAAGCACATGCACCGATCCCCCTCCCAACAACTCACCAATGTTGAGCAATTATTTTGTTTGTTGAAAAATAAGCTGAGTCTTATATCAAAGGTTCTGCTGCACCTATAGTGATTTAGAATTCAAATGTGGCTAATTTATAAAACAACCACATATCACTGTTCACAGCAGGAATCAGGTACCTAAAACAAATTCCACCCAGAACACACTGTTTCTGTTGTTGTTAAGACTTTTGCTTTTAGAAAAATCTTTAGCTAATGCTAAGTAACATTTCCTTCCTTGAGCCTTCTGAGAAACATGGTGAGCATATTTTTGATGCCCTCTGAGTACCCCAGGCTTGCATTTTGGTTGGCCAAGAGTACTCTCAGTGATGGACCAGTGGTACGGTTTGTGAAGACATCAGATTTTCTCCCAGGAAATCTGTAAGAGTACACTGGGCCCAGGAGACATGGATTGGAATGCAAGAGTGAAAGAAAGAAGTATGAACAATATTATCTGGTTTAGTACATTTAAGTCCACCATGAGCTTTACGATTAGTTCTAAACAAAATGGAAGACCAATACATCTTCAGAGAAGAAGAAAAATATTAAAAGTTTTCAGTAAGAATTTTATTTTGACCAGATTGCTAGACAGATGGGGAAGTGGAGGTGAGGGGCAGGAAGATAATGGAATGTCCTTCATGGGGTATGAAGGACATGATGTGGAGATGTAGTCACATTTCCCATGCAACTCTATGGCTCTGGGCAAGTCACATTTCCTACCTCTGGATCCCTGCCTAGAGACCAGGGATAATGACACTTGTCTGAAAGCATTCACAAAGCACAAAAAATATAATCTATGGAAGTGTTTTGTCAATTTGAAAGGCATTAAACTGACAGTCATTATCCTCTTCCTTTCCTTACATAATTGTCCTTCTTTTTCTTGGTCCTTTTTTTTCTCCTATTAGGTGCCTTCCTTGACAACTGGTTCTGACTTTTCTCACATAGAACCTTTTTTACTGAATGCAAGAGAGTGTTCATAAATCGTTGATCTGGTGACAGATACATGACTGCCCTATCTGAAACAGCTCCAAATAACAAATCTATTTCACTGAACTTAAAGGAACTACTGACTGTGTCCAGATTCTCTCTGACACAAGCCAGAGATTTAGAAGCCAGCATTCCCCTGAAAAAGAAAGAGTAGGAAGAAAGGAGGAGAAAAGAACAAGGATGAGTAAAGGAAAAGGGGAAAGAATCCAATGGGATAACTTACAGACCTGTGTTATGAGGGAATAAGTTGATTAATCTTGAAGAAAGAGTCACACAAACACCCCTGGGTTCAGATTGAGTTGTCAGCTTCAGGAAACCCAGGAAGGGGCTGGGGGGAGAGCTGAGGGGCCTAGAGCTCATGTTTTACATGCAGGAGGTCTGGGTTTGATCCCTGGCATTGCATGAACACTGCCAGAAGCAACCCTACACTAGTAGCAACAGTTCTACAATAAACAAGAACAAGAACAGAAGTATAGACATAAACCATAGTGACATGCAAAATTCCTCAAGAGGAGAACATATTACCCCAGTGGATGCTTTTTCTTCATTGTTTTTGTTTGGGTGGAGGGGGGAAGGCACGTCTGGTGTTTCTTGGGACAGAGCTGTGGTTTCTACATGCTAAGCATGTGCTCCTGCATTTTGAACCAAGTTTCCAGCCCCTCTGTCCCTCTTTTCTTACCTATCACTGTGCTCAAGATGAAAATTCCCTGCCAAAGGGAAGGTTCTTGGTTTTGGGGTTAAGGATTTGTTGCTTGACTAAAAGACAGATACTAGACACAGAGCACTATGACTGTAGTTCCACTAGGGCCAGGGAATGTGAAAGTTGCATGAAGGAAAGGTAATGAATCAAGAAAAAAAGAGAAATAACATGAGGGCATAGGTACTGGGCAACCTAAACCCACACATTGCTACTTGGCCACACAGACCATTTTAATCTTTGAACTCAACTGAGTGGTCTCTATTGTATTCTTAATAAACTGCTTTACCTATTTTCCAGCTATCTCCTATCATACCTAACATACATATAATACAGCAGGACTTAACTACCATACTCTGACTGCATTTTATATTATATAAAGTTGGTGGACACTTTAAACTATTTATTCATATGAGTGCAAAATCTGATGAAGACCTTAAGTCTGTTTCACATGTATTCTATCTAAGCCAGAACTAACATTATGTGTACTGTTGATTTTTTAAATGTAGCACTGCACTGTTTTCCCATTGTTCATCAATTTTGCTTGAGCGGGCACCAGTAACGTCTCCATTGTGAGACTTGCTGTTACTGTTTTTGGCATATCAAATACGGCACAGAGTGCCGGCAGGATACCCTCAGTTGCTTGCCCGGCTCTCCGAGAGGGACGGAGGAATTGAACCCGGATTGGCTGTGCAGGCAAACACCTACCCACTGTGCTATTGCTCTGCCCAAGGGAGAGCAGTCAACGGATAAACAGGAGAGTGGGTCAAGTGGTAAAGGAGGGCCGTCATAAGGCAACTTATTAAGAGATTTTTCCACCTAGCATTTAACTCCTGCTACCCCAGTGTGTCATGGGAACAGAAGTGGGAATACAGGAGCGGGAATACAACTTAAAGAGAAATGCCACATAGCCCTGTATGTGAAGTTACAGCCTGAAGGGGCTGAAGGGAGCAAATGTGAAAAACTTACATTTATCCATTTAAAATTGCATCCTCGAGGAAAGAGAGCTAGTGCAGGGGTTAAGGCACTGGCCTGCACGCCACCCACCCCAGGGCAATTCCTGTACCCTTTCATGGTTCCGAGCACCACCAGGGATCACTCCTGAGAACAAAGCCAAGAATGGCTCCTGAGCACTTCAGGGTCTGACCCAAACCCCCTAGCCCCAGGCTCCAAAAAATCTTTTTAAATTACATCCTTAGTTTTAGTTCATCAGGATTTTGATTTTTCACAGTCCCAATGCTCTCCTCCAGTGATTCGCCATCTAGAATGGAGCCACTGGGTGTGCCAATGCAGATGCTCTGGTTAGAGCAGGGGTCTTGGAGAGACAGTTTTGGATTACAGTCACACTCCAGCGCTTGGTAACTCTGCACACCTAGGCGAGTGAGAAAAACCTTCTCTAGCTCTGTTTATCTGTAAGTAAGGGATAACTTTACCTAGTCTGTAGGTTTATTTGGAGAGGTAGAGGGCCCATTAGGGCAGTGTTTAAGGGCTACTCTGGGGTTGCTCACATAGTGATAGAAATCAAACTGGGGTCTCCTATTTGCAAACTTGCAACCCTTTACTCCAACCTCAGTCCCTTTATAGGGTTTTTGAAAAGATAAGGTACATTCCCATCTCAACTAAATTATGTGCAATTCCTTGCTTTTACTCTTAGGGCATCCTTGAGTCTCTTTCCTCTGGAGAAGCCCACATTCTCTCTAGACTGCGTATTTCTGTCCTTGGATAGAGCAGTGGTTCAGAAAGGCTGGAGAGGCAGTGTTGGTTTGCAGCCACACTTCCCCACTTAGCAGCTGTGCAAACTTGGGCAAGTGTCAAAATTTTTTTGCAGCTCTGCTTCTGTCTCTGTCTCTCCTCCTACTTCCTAAATAAACTACTTTACTCTGCTAATAAATAAAATGAATGAATCAACCCGTGTAAAAAGCTAAGCACACAATTTTTATTCAATAATTCTTCGATAATATAATCTCTATATATCCAGATCTATGGTGAAAATGTAGGATAATAATCCAGGCAGAACCTTTCCTCCATTTGGAATACTGTTGGCTGATCATTGAAAATTACTTGCACATTATTTTCCACTTTATTAATGCAAGTCTAAGTAGGCTTATCACTCAGCCATGTTTCTGCATGTCATAGGAAGCCAGTGTATGTCCACTTTCATTCATCACCTCCAGGACTTCCCAAGCATTGTGTGGGCACTACCTCTATTCCTCACCTTCAACTCTTAGCAGAAGATGATAGGCTGCTGTTTTACCTCTTTAGGTCTTATCTTGTCTGAATAACAACAACAACATGAGTGGCTATGATTTTGATTTTATTTAAAGTTCAGCTTACTTTGAAAATTTGTCATATAGCTCCGTGTCTATTGATTAAAGGAAGTTGACACTGGTGATGCAATTGGTGTTTGGAACATTAAATTCTTAAAAAGTCAATCATGAATAACTTTATAAATCATTGTGCCTTAATAAAAATATTGTTTTAAAGCATCATGTCTAGTGCTAGCTCACAGTACTCAAGAGTGCCTGAGACCATCTATCCCTGGATTATGCTACCCTGTCTTTGTGATGAGTCAATATCTGCATCATCTGTGTGGGCCGTGGGTGACAGTGGCCATAGGGAGTGAGTCCTAAGGAGAAACCATTCATGTCCCTGAAGCAGTGGGACCATTAATGAACCCAGAGTGTTGGTAAACCCAGTGGGTGGAATCAGATTCAAAAATTCTGCAAAGTCACATTTACTGAAAAGGCAGTTCTGCAGATTGGGCTTCAGAATGAGTCCGTGAATAAGTTCCCAGTGACTCTTCTTCCTTGAGGGTTTTAGAATTAGGGTTTAAGAATCACTGACAAACTCGTGGCTATTCACCCCATGGAGATCTGATGGATAGTTCTTGGATAACTGCATCTTCCCCATAAAGAGAAAGTTTGCCAGCTGTGTCATTAGGAATAAAACCCAGTGACTTTCCCTTCCGCCCATGGGCCATGCAGAGTGAATAGGGCCTGAGTGCCCCTGTACTCTCCAAACACCACCTCCGGGATATCGTGGGCTGAGGCTCTCAAACCACAAACTCTGTTCTCAGAAATTAATGATGGAAAACACTTTCCACACAGTCAGAGATGACCTTTCCCATCAGGGAGTTCCTAAGTCATTTCTGCGTTAGGAAATAGATGATTGTTTCCCTCTGGCTCTTGATGATACATTAGAGGCTACACAACTAGACTAAGGCCATAATTCCAAAACCACGGTCAAAAGCACTTTCAAGGCACCACAGCAACTCACCAACGTGCTGTACAGGAGAGCAGTGACCCCAGAGGGGATGAAGGGAAATGAGAGTGATGGAGGAGAGAGTACACGCCCCTCCACCCCCAATAAGAGTCAGTAGTCAGGGCAAAGAGACACAAGAAGACTAATAATAGCCTGATTCAAAGTTGAGAGTGCTGAAATTTGGACCATCTATACTAGCCCCTTCCCTTCCTCTTTCGGTATATTCCCCACCCTCGTTTTATAAACAGCAGTCGAGTCTCACAAATGGATGCTAAGTGTGCTAATGAACTACTTTTACTGATTCTTTGGCGGGGGTGGGTGAGTGGCAGTATGAACCACACCAGAGAGTTCTTGTAACTAAGTCCTGGTTCTGTACTCAGGGATCACTCTGGAGTGTGTTAGGGACCACATGCAGTACCAGGATCTATCCAGGGTAGGCTGCATGCAAGGCAAGTGCCTTCCCTCCTGTTCTATCTCTCAAGCCCTGGATTACTTGTAAGTATTAGAAATGCTAAGTCCTACTATACTATTTTTTTCTGGGTTTGAGAACACACCTGGCGGTGCCCCAGGGTTACCCCCATCTCTATACTCTGGGATCCCTCTCAAAGTGCTCAGGACAACTTGCAGTTCTGGAGATCAAAGCCCAGCTTCTCACATGGTTTGAACATGCTTAGCCCACTGATCTGTCTCCTGAGCCTACTGCTCAGGAAGATCACATTTTCAGAGCTATGAAAAAGACCTTTTTTATAGTGATGGTGGGAAGGTGCAACGGTAGTGGGATTGGTGTTAGAATTTTTTTTTTTTTGCTTTTTGGGTCACACCCAGCGATGCTCAGGGGTCCTGGCTCTGCACTCAGGAATTGCCCCTGGCCGTGCTCAGGGGACCATATGGGATGCTGGGAATCGAACCCGGGTCGGCCGTGTGCAAGGCAAATGCCCTATCCACTGTGCTATCACTCCAGCCCCTGTTGTTAGAATATTGACTGTTTGTAACAAATCATCATGAACAATTTTGTAAAAATAAATAAATAAACTGATTTTAAAAAAAGAGGGGGGATGACCTTTCTGTTCACAGTGGAATGAATCCCTTTGAAAATTGGCTCAGGTGCTGAGGAGATGGTAAAGGAAGTAAGATACTTGTTTGCTCATGGCTGACCCCAGCTTCGTCCCCAACACCCTGTGCATTCTCCTGAGCACAGAACCAGGCAGGAGTAAGCCTTGAGCACTACTGGATATGGCTGAAGAAAACCTAAAAAAATGCTTAGTATCATTCTGCAAGGCTGTCAAAGGAGTAAAAGAAAAGAAACTATAACTATTGTTAGGTCTTTTTCATAATTTTTTACTCTTTCCCCTTACTAATAGATCTGGTTAAGGAATGATGGAAAAATCTGAGCTCAGAACACTATCTTTTCATTTTTTTTAAATAATGCTGGTTAAATCTTGACCAAGATCTCCAGGTTCTTGTTTACCTTTTCTACAGGTAAATAGTTTTCTATTCTGAGGCTGTTTTTGTTGTTGTTACCATGAAGTCTTGTCAATGAAGCAGAAAATAAGAAGGTTTTGTTAAGGCCATTTGTATAATGAAACTCTGTTTTGACTCTGCATTGTTGATTTGTGTAGAGAATTGAAATAATTTGTGGGATTGCCTAATCTTAATTATTAATCAAGTTTTAGAAAAATATTCAGTTTTATTGCTTTCAAGTGGAGGCAATATTTAACACTTAGATGAACTATAATGAATAGATATTATATCATCATCATGCCTTCCTTTCTTCTAAAAAGCTATCTGTGTTTTATAGAGGGTTTTAAATGGTCTCTCTGACCCTGTTTGTAGTATCAATTTTCTCATTAAACACTTCATTCATTGTTAATATTAAGATAGATTTGACCCTGTGTAATTATCCTAAGTTCCAAATAATTGGAAGATACTTTTGAAACAAATTTTGTAGGTTGCTATGAGACTTAAAGCTCTCTGTGAAGATAATATCACAAGAATTAGGTAATAGCGCCTCTAATATTTAGATTTAGAGTTTTGAAAAAAGGTTGAGAGATGGAAAGAAAAATAATAAAAGATTCACTGAATTGACTGTACTCTTCCACGATTGAGAAAATGAAAGCTCTGAGAGGTCAAGCTACATGATTACAAAGTGAAATAATTAGGTTCTAAGCATCACCAATGTCCCAAATGAAATTAGGACAATACATTTCTAGAATGAAAAGAACCCTGAGAATAATCAGCTCCAGGGAATCAAAAATATTATCACACAGCTCTGCTTTTCTCTGGGCATTTCTCAGAGTTGCCATCCCCCTCGGTTGCAAAGAGAGAGCAGAAGCAATCAATTTAGGTTATCTTTCCAGTTCATAATCCTAGTAAAAAAGGCAAGTGAATCTTTCCTGACAGTTATAGCAATATCCTAGGGAAGAATCTAATTGGCCTAAGTTGGCCTGTTTTCATCCCAATCAATGTAGCCAGATAGTAAGAAACTAACTCACATGCCCCAAACTTACAGCACAACCCAGCATGAGGGTAGAGATGGGACAATTCTCTAGTTGGGTGACAATTCCAATGGTAAAAGGTAAAAACACTGACTGTCCATGATCACACGGTTAGATTATAGCAAAGTCACTAACAGCCAGATTGCTGTCAGCCTAGTGCTTTCTGCTGAGAAGTTCGTATTTCTTTTGCATTTCTTTTCTTTTGCTTGGCTTTTATTTTGAAGCCTATTTGGTCAGTGTTTCTTGAAGAAAGGGGAAGACTCCCAAATGGTGGTCAGAGGACCTGGGACCCTTCTCAGGGTTTCTCAGATAACCCGGCCATTGTGAGTGCAAAGGCTTGAGGATATAGTGCTGCTCAGGTGCTGTGATACCAGGGTCCCCTACGGCCACCCCTATGTCAGGGTCACAAGAGCTACACCTTAGAGGCCTCCGGAGCTGCTCTCAGTGATGCTCAGGGGCCCATGTGGCTGTATTATCTACCCCCTACCTTGGTAACTGATTTTTTGGGCATTGTTTAGGGATGGAGACAAACTCTCTCAAATAACATAATCCAGTGCCTTTTTTTATTTCTAGAGTTTTGGTTTAGTTTCCAGCTCTCTCCTCCCTCCCTCCCTCCCTCTCTCTCTCTCTCTCTCTCTCTCTCTCTCTCTCTCTCTCTCTCTCTCTCTCTCTCTCCCCAACCAAAATAAAATATCCAGTTCTTTGTAGATGGAGTTCCATATGGAAGAGATGATTCTTTATGTCTGTTTTTCACAGTTTCCAACATATGGTCCAACATGTGGCCAAAAAAAAAAAAAAGGCAAACTAAGGGTGTCATGTGGCCCCCTCCAGCCTGCTGCCTAAAGAAGGAGAAAGCACTGACACTCCCAGTGATACAAACCTTTACAACCTTTTAATGCTTCAATCAAGGGCCTCTCACAGAAGAGTCCCTATTTGCCCTAACTGGGGCTGTTTGAACAGGGCCACCTCTGGGATCCTGCTGGCCTTCCCTGAGGCAGGCATGGGTCTATTCAAAGCATAAAAGGGAGTAAGTGCTCTGCATCAACCTTCTTTCCTTTTCTATCAAATGGAAGTGGTGTTATAATATTGATACGATCAAGACTAATGAGCCATTAATTCTAATTCAAAAAAAATGAGGTAACTGAACATGATCTTTCTTAGGACATTGATCTGATATGCCAGCTGAAGGGAAGGTTACATTTCCTCTTGGAAACATGCCTGCTCTTCACCAGCACTTTTAAAATGTTCCCCATATGGATGTGCTCTTCTGTGTGCCAAAAATAAATCCAGTAGAAGGAGCCGAATAGGTCTGAGAAGACAATCTGTCAACATTTCAACATTTCCTTGTACTTCGCCTCCTTCCTCCCAGCGTCAAGTTTGTAACAAGTCACTGTGAGTCACCAAAATGTGCTAGAGGAAATACTGATTTCTCTTTTTTTATTTTTCGTTTGTGGGGCAAGGGGAGACTACTGCATACACAGTGGGCTTCACGGCTGCTCCTTCTTCAGCTCTCGGGAGTCTGCTGCTGGGTATTGAGTTGAGGTTGGATGCATGGATGATAAGTGCCTTAACCCCTGTACAATCTAGCCCCAGAAGTAGCTCTTTCTTTCTTCCTTTCTTTCTTTCTTCCTTTCTTCCTTTCTTTCTTTCTTTCTTTCTTTCTTTCTTTCTTTCTTTCTTTCTTTCTTTCTTTCTTTCTTTCTTTCTCTCTCTCTTTCTTTCTTTCTTTCTTTCTTTCTTTCTTTCTTTCTTTCTTTCTTTCTTTCTTTCTTTCATCTTTCTTTTTTTAATTTATTTTATTGAATCACCATGTGGAAAGATACAAAGTTCTCAGGCTTATGTCTCAGTTATACAATGCTCAAACACCCTTCCTTTCACCAGTGCCCATATTCCACCACCAAAAAAAGAAAAAAGAAAACAGTATACCTCCCACCTCCCCACCCCCACCCCCCACCACCCCTGCATAACTGATAAATTTCACTTCCTTTTCTCTTTACCTTGAATACATTCCATATTTCAACACAAAACTCACTATTGTTGTTGGAGATTCAACACAGAACTCACTATTCTTGTTGGAGTTTATCCCCCAAGAATACAGCCCTATTGACAAGGAAACATTTGATAATTAGTTTTCCACTGATGAGAATGAAGAGATATAAAGTCCGAGGTCGCACGGTTTAGGATTTCTGTATTTTAGTAATTAAGTCCAGGGAGATTTTAGTTGGAAATTGCATCATTTCCCTTCCTGGAGCAGCATGGAGCAAAAGCTTAGTTCACAGTCTGGAGACATGGCTGCAAGCACTCGCTGGGACCCCAAGTAATATAGCTGGCTATGGATCCTGGTTGTTCAGCAGCAAGCGGATGTGCAAAGGCATGGCCACCTGGGTTGAATCTCGGCGGTACTCTGGCCGAGACTGCCCAAGCATCCCGCTGTTTCAAGTTCAAAACACATTTTTTTCCCCCGTACCACCAAGTTCATACCTCTTTAAAAGTTCCATAATATGGCGGACCTCTATCTTTCTCTTTCTCTCTTTCTCTCTTTCTTTCTTTCTTTCTTTCTTTCTTTCTTTCTTTCTTTCTTTCTTTCTTTCTTTCTTTCTTTCTTTCTTTCTTTCTTTCTTTCTTTCTTTCTTTCTTTCTTTCTTTCTTTCTTTCTTTCTTTCTTTCCTTCTTTCTTTCTTTCCTTCTTTCTTTCTTTCTTTCTATCTTTCTTTCTTTCCGTCTCTCTCTTTCTTTCTCTCTTTCTTTCTTTCTTCCTATCTTTTTCTTTCTTTCTTTCTTTCTTTCTTTCTTTCTTTCTTTCTTTCTTTCTTTCTTTCCTTTCCTTCTTCCCTGTTTTTATTTCTTTCCTTCCTTTTTTTTTTGTTTTTGTTTCCGGATCCCGGTCAGTGATGCTCAGGGCTTACTCCCGGGTCTGTGCTCAGGTAACACTCCAGGTGGACTGGCGTAATCACATGATGTGCCTGGGATAGAAACCAGGTTGGACACATACAAGGCCCTACCTGATGTACTATATCTCTAGCTCCTTATTTCTTATTTTTTATTGAAGAACTGTGAGAAACAGTAGCAAATCTTTCATATTTGGGTTACAGTCACACAATGATCAAACACCCATTCCTCCACCAGTGCACATTCCCCACCACCAATATCTCTGGTATACCCCCACCTTTCTCACCCTCCCACTGCCTCCATGGCAGACAATATTCACCATACTCTCTCTCTCTATTTTGGGGCATTATACAGATACTGAGAGGCTATCACATTTGGTCCTTTATCTACTTTCAGCACACATCTCTCGTCTCAAACAATTCCTCCAACCATCATTGTCTTAATGATCCCTTCTCTATTTCAGCTGCCTTCTATCTCAGCTCATGAGACAGGCTTCCAACTATGGGGCAATACTCCTGGCCCTTGTGTCTACTGTCTTTAGGTGCCAATCTCATATCATGTTATTTTGTATTCCACACATGAGTGTAGTCCTTCTATGTCTGTCCCTCTCTTTCTGACTCATTTCACTTAGCATGATACTCTCCATGTCCATCCACTTATAGCAAATTTCATGACTTCCTCTCTCCTAACAGTTGCATAGTATTCCATTGTGTAGATGTACCAAAGTTTCTTTAACCAGTCGCCTGTTCTCAGGCACCCGGGTTGTCTCAAGATTCTGGCTATTGTGAACAGTGTTGCAATAAATATACAGGTGTAGATGTCATTTCCACTGTGCTTTTTTGCACCCTCAGGATATATTCCCAGAAGTGATATTGAAGGTTCACATGGAATCTTGATTTCTAGTTTTTGAAGGACTGTTCATATTGTTTTCCAGAAAGGCTGGACCAGTTGGCATTCCTACCAACAGTGAAAAAGCGTCCTGTTTTCCTGATATCCACACCAATACTGGTTGCTTTTGTTCTTTTGAATGTGTGACAGTCTCTGTGGTGTGGATGCATTGTTGTTTTGATTTACATCTCCCTGATGATTAGCAATGTCTTTTCTGGCCATTTGTATTTCTTTTTTGAGGAAGCTTCTGTTCATTTTTTCTTTCCATTTCTTGATGGGGTTGGAGGTTTTTTCTTGTACAATTCTGCTAGTGTTTTGTATATTCTGGATATTAATCCCTTATCAGATGGGTATTGGGTAAATATTCTTTCCCATTCTGTGGGCTTCCTCTGTATTTAGGTCACTGTTTCTTTTAAGGTGGAGAAGCTTCTTAGTTTAATGTAGTCCAGAAAGTTCTGGCCATAGTAGTTAGGCAAGAAAAAGATATCAAGGGCTTACAGATATGAAAGAAAGAGGTCAAGCTATCATTATTTGCAAAGGATATGATACTATGCCTAGAAAATCCTAAAGACTCTACAGAAAAGCTCCTAGAAACAATAGGTTTCTATAACAAAGTGGCAGGCTACAAAATCAACACCCAAAAGTCGATGTCTTTCCTATAAACAAATAATGAAAGAGAAGAAAGAGACATTTAAAAATAATCCTGGGACTGGAGCGATAGCAAGCAGGTAGGGTGTTTGCCTTGCACGCAGCCGACCTGGGTTTGATTCCCTGCATCTCATATGATCCCCTTAGCACTGCCAGGAGTGATTCCTGAGTGAAAATCCAGGAGTAACCTCTGAGCATCGCCAGATGTGACCCAAAAAGAAAAAAAATCCTGTTCACAATAGTACCTCAGAAAATCAAGTACCTGTGAATCAGCTTGATTAAAGAGGTGAAGGAACGATACAAGGAAAACTACAAAACACTACTTCAAGAAATAAAAGAGAACACTAGAAAATAGACACACATCCCCTGTTCATGGATAGGGAGGATTAACATTATCAAAATGGCAATACTCCCCAAAGCACTATACAATACAAATTTAATGTGGTCCCAATCAGGATACCCATGATATTTTTCAAAGAAACAGACAAAACATTCCTGAAATTCATATGCAACAATAAACCCTCATGAATGGCTAAAGCAATCCTTAGGGGAAAGAAGATAGGTGACATCACCTTCCCCAACTTAAAACTGTACTACAAAGCAGTAGTAATTAAAACAGCATGATATTGGGCTAGAAACAAACCCACAGACCAATGGAAGAGAGCTGAATATTCTGTCACAGACTCTCAAATATATGATCACTTAATCTTTGACAAAGGAACAATAAATGCAAAGTGGAACAAGGAAAACCTCTTCAATAGGTGGTGCTGGGAAAACTGGACAGGTACCTGCAAAGAAATGCATTCTGATCTCTGTCTAATGCCAGGCACAAAAGTCAGACCAAAGTGGATTAAAAACCTCAATGTCTGACCTGAATCCATAAGGTACATGGAGGAAAATGTAGGCAGAATCCTCCATGACAATGAAACTAAAAGCATCGTTAAGTATGAAATATCACTGACCAAACTAGACCCTTATTTCTTAAAGAAGGTGATTATGTGCAGAGATTGAAACTTTCCCACCACGATCCCCAAACATACTGTAGTGAACTCTGAGAGACAATGAGTTTGAATTTGGGAACTTAACTACATTTGGAAGGTAGTTTTATGTGCATGTGGCTTAGGGATAGGGCTGATAATAAAGACATTTTATTTTGCCATGCTTAAGAGGAAATTTATTATGCCATGTTGAGGCTAAAAATTGGATGTGGAGTATTTTTTATGAAAACGTGAATGCATTTTCAGTAAACTATTTTGTTAATCCTTGGACAAAAAATACTTAGAAAGCATTCCTATTTCCTTTAGGGTGAAAATCACATATAAGGTATATTTGAAGATAGACTTCTAGTGAGTGTCTGAGACAAAAACAGTGTTCAATGCTAATGCCTTAAAAATTATAGTAGGACTGGAGTGGTAGCATAGTGGGTAGGGTGTTTGCCTTGCACACAATCGACCCGGGTTCGATTCCCGGCATCCCATATGGTCCCCTGAGCACTGCCAGGAGTAAAAGAGTGCAGAGCCGAGTAACCCTTGAGTATTGCCAGGTGTGACCAAAAAATGCAAAAAAAAAAAATTATAGTAAATGGTGTGTACAATCTTGTCTTCCATGCAGTTTCATAAAACAGCCTTTGCATATACCAAATATCTACAACAGCATTGAGTTGTGTTAACTGAAACTTCATGTTCTCAGAGTCAAACAATACATTTCAACAAACTCATGAGCGACGTTGAGTGAGAGTGAGTGCAAGTCTGCATTTCCCTCAACCCTGCATCCATGATTTTCAATCCATGCTTGTCTCCTAGGGTGCATTTCCTCTCCAACTGGCCTAAAATTTCCTTCTGAGAGTCTGCCAGCACTTGATTAAGCCTCAGTCTGTATAAATTAACATTCTTTCATGCAGTTCTTCCATGGGTTTAGACTTTTAAAAATATATAGATCCTATTTGACTACAGTTTGGCAAAACATTTCTAGGTTTGAACTTTGCTTATATGGATCATGCTTTTCCAGAATTTAAGGATATCAGAAAACACAGAAATAATGACTACCCTTTATTGATTGGTCACTATAAGCCAAAAAAATTAAATTAAGTGCTTAACACTTAATTTAATCAGCTCTCAATCTTTCTCTCTCTCTCAACCTCTTTCATACATGTGGGCACAAGGGCACAGGTGCACACATACACCAATATTTCTATTATTTACATATGACAAAATTCATTCATCTTAGAACTTTGATCCGTAATTTGAGCTACATATTTGAATCACCTAAATATATTCTTTTAGCTCCATGCTGGACTTCTCTGACAGACCACTGACATATAATGTCTGAGGGAGAGACCCAGGCCTCTGTCATTATAAAAAATGACATAGATTTCAGTGTGCAGAGTTGAGCACCACTTTCTTAATACCACATTCAGAGTAAATCAGGTTGAAAGTGGCATTAGACACTACCAATTCCAAAGCCTTGGTCCCTTGGCATCTCAAAAGATCCTTCCAGTTCCACTTATAGGCCCCTGAAGCCCTAGCAGCATAGTCAGAATCACAGGGAGATTTGTAAAATTATCATCAAAAAGCTTCACCCTTAGAGATTCTGAGTTTATTTACATAGGTTGGTATTCAGACTTGGAATTAAATTTAAAAAAGTCTTCCCTTTTTTCTAACAGCTGCATAGTATTCCATTGTATAGATGTACCAAAGTTTCCTCAACCAGTCATCCGTTCTGGGGCATTCGGGTTTTTTCCAGATTCTGGCTATTGTAAACAGTGCTGCAATGAACATACATGTGCAGATGTTGTTTCGATTGTACTTTTTTGCCTCTCTGGGATATATTCCCAGCAGTGGTATTGCTGGGTCAAATGGGAATTCAATATCTAATTTTTTGAGAGTCGTCCAAATTGTTTTCCAGAAGGGCTGAACCAGTCGGCATTCCCACCAGCAGTGAAGAAGGGTCCCTTTCTCCCCACATCCTCTCCAACAGCGGTTGCTTTTGTTCTTTTGGATGTGTGCTAGTCTCTGTGGTGTGAGGTGGTATCTCATGGTTGTTTTGATCTGCATCTCTCTGATGATTAGTGATGTAGAGCACTTTTTCATGTGCCTTTTGGCCATTCATATTTCTTCCTTGGTAAAGTTTCTGTTCATTTCTTTGCCCCATTTTTTGATGGGGTTGGATGTTTTCTTCTTGCAGAGCTCAACCAGTGCTTTATATACCATTGATATCAACCCCTTATCTGATGGGTATTGTGTAAATATCCTTTCCCATTCTGTGGATAGTCTTTGTATTCTGGTCACTGTATCTCTTGCGGTGCAGAAGCTTTTTAGTTTAATGTAGTCCCATTTGTTGATCTCTGTTTTTACTAGATTGCTTAGTTCCGTGTCACCTTTGAAGATACGTTTATCTTCAATATCGTGGAGGGTTTTGCCGACCTTGTCTTCAATGTACCTTATGGTTTGTGGTCTAATGTTGAGGTCTTTAATCCATTTTGATCTGACTTTTGTGCATGGTGTCAGGTCAAGGTCTAAACCCATTTTTTTGCATGTGGTTGTCCAGTTGAGTGGATGGGCATGAAAAGTTTCATGCTGAGTGAAATGAGTCAGAAAGAGAGAGACAGACATAGAAAGATTGCACTCATCTATGGTATATAGAATAACAGAGTGGGAGACTAACATCCAAGAACTGTAGAAATAAGTACCAGGAGGTTGACTCCATGGCTTCGAGGCTGGCCTCACGTTCCGGGGAAAGGTCAACTCAGAGAAGCGATCACCAACTACATTGTAGTCGAAGGCCATGTGGGGGAAGGGAGTTGCGGGCTGAATGAGGGCTAGAGACTGAGCACAGCGGCCACTCAACACCTTTATTGCAAACCACAACAGCTAATTAGAGAGAGAAAACAGAAGGGAATGCCTTGCCACAGTGGCAGGGTGGGGTGGGGGGGAGATGGGATTGGGGAGGGTGGGAGGGACACTGGGTTTACGGGTGGTGGAGAATGGGCACTGGTGAAGGGATGGGTTCCCAAACTTTGTATGAGGGAAGTATAAGCACAAAAGTGTATAAATCTGTAACTGTACCCTCACGGTGAATCTCTAATTAAAAATAAATAAATTAAAATAAAAAAAAAATACATACCTCAACACTAGGAAATGGAGACACATCCCCTGCTCATGGATAGGGAGAATGAACATTATCAAAATGACAATACTGCCCAAAGCCCTATACAAACTTAATGTAGTCCATAAAAAAAAAAAAGTCTTCCCATTATTTAATGTGTAGTTAGGTTTGCGAACACAGCTAAATGTTGTTTTTATCAGTTAAATTATTTAAGTTTAATATTTATTTCACCCCCATGCCTGTCTTTCCAGGGGCCCTTCGCGAAAGTGGGCATCAGTTTCCCTCCCCACCCCGAGTATAGCTCCCAAGGCCAAAGACCTCCGGAACCTAGCCACAGCCATGCTCAATGCCCCTCTCCACACGTGCAGATGAGCCTCACACATGAAGGAACCAGCAGAGGAATCCAGGTGTCTGGGACCTGGGGCTGAGACCACAAAGCCTGCTTGGATGGTTACTGGGCCTCTTCCACAGAGATTCCCATTTTCCAGTAGCAAGGCGGTCACACCCATCACACCCAGGGACTGCCCCCAAAGCCATGTAATCCCACCAATGGCCAAAATCCAAAGACTATAAAACCAAGCTCCCGGAAATGACATTTTATAGCCTATTTCTCACTCTGGGAAAACCTTGCAAGCTACTGAGAGTTTCCTGCCCACATGGGAGAGCCTGGCAAACTCTCCATGGCGTATTCATATGCCAAAACCAGTAGCAATGCTGGGTCTCATTCCCCTGACCCTGAAAGAGCCTCCAATGCGGCACCATTGGAAAGAACGAGTAAAGAGAGGTTTCTAAAATCTCAGGGCTAGGACTAATGTAGACGTTACTGAGACCGCTTGAGAAATTCGACGATCAAGGGGATGATGATGATGATGATGATGATGATTTATTTTCCTGTGTACCTTGAAGGCTTTCTTGAACCAGTCCATATTTCTACATAGTTCCTAAGGGTCATTGAGGGAATATATTTAAAGTTCTTGACTTCCATCACTAATTAATATGATCAATGACTTTAACATTAAATATGTCCAACATAATACACACACCAAAACATCAAAAAGCAAAGCCTAAACAATTTCTAGGAATGAGAGGGGTAATGGCCAAAATAATGAGAACCAGAAAAGCAAAATTTTGGAGAAAATGCAGATGTTACTAGTTCGTGAGCTTCATAGAAGGTCAAACATATCACAGGCAATTAAGATGCTTGTAAGAGAAAAATTAAACAAAAAGGAATTCTAAAAGATGCCAGCAAACATCGATGAACTTACAGAGTGTTAGCTGATACTATTACATGCATTTTTCAAATTAATTCTTGTTATTCTCAGGCTCATTTATATTTTTATTCTTAGATTTTAATGACTCTATTAGCAATTGACATGTTCTATGTATACATAGTTAAACTTTTAATTAATAACTTTTTTGCTTTTGAATACTTTTTAATAATTGGGAAACTATACAAATGAATTATCAAGCATCATCCTTGATGCAGAATGAAATATGTCTGTCAAAATGTTTTCTGTGAAAGCACAAATATTGAAAAATCTGCCTCAAAACATTTTCTTATAAGCTATTTAAACTTATTCATTGATGTAAAGGTTCATGTATGTGACACAGTTCCTGAGCAAAAGAAGATTTTATTTCTGAGGAAATTCCAATTCAATATCTTCTTCATTGTTCAAAAAAAGGCTATTTTAATTTTTCTCAATGAAAGATTCATTTATCTTCATGTATTTCAACTTTGTGCTCCTTTTTGCTAATCCTACCTAGGAAATCTAGCTTTAAAAGGCAACTTAGAGGGGCTGGAGCAATAGCACAGCGGGTAGGGCGTTTGCCTTGCACGCGGCCTGACCCAAGTTCGATTCCCAGCATCCCATATGGTCCCCTGAACACCGCCAGGGGTAATTCCTGAGTGCAGAACCAGGAGTAACCCCTGAGCATCGCTGGGTGTGACCCAAAAAGCAAAAAAAAAGGCAACTTAGAAATCCACAGTATATACATTTACAAAAACACCAACAAGAGAATATTAACAGTTTTTTGAAAGAGAGCAGGTAGCTGAATTAAGGGGTAGGGACATGGGGGAGGCAACAGCAAAGAAACAAATCATGAGGCTCATAAAAAAATATTCTCTTAACTGATCTTCAGTAGGAAGTCTGCCACAGTCATGGAGGAGATAGGTTCAAAAGGGAAAACTACAGCAAATGGTATAGGGAAGTGAGGGTAGTGGGGAGGGAGGGAAACGGGATATTGGTGGAAGGAAGTGGACACTGGTTAAGGGTTTGGTGTTGGAATATTATACATCTGAAGCTCAGTTATGAGTAACTTTGTAACTATAATTGACCACGAGTCAATGAATTTAAAGAACAGTAATGAAACATTAAAAAAATCTCTGGTGTTACCTATTGTACTAAATGACAATATCTTTCTTTTTAGAATAAATTTTATTAAATTTTCATGAATGTGTACATATATACATTGCATGGTAGAACCTGGCAAGCTATCCGTGAAGTATTTGATATGACAAAAACAGTAACAATAACGTGCTATTCCTGTTCCTGGCGCAAGCAGATGCCATCAGGCTACACTAGCATGCGACAGGAACCAATAAAGACGTTGCTGGCGCCCGCTCAAGCAAATCGATGAACATTGGGATGACAGTGATACAGTATACTACATACAATATTTAATTTATAATGCACATGTATAATATAGTTGCATATATACATATATATGCATATATATCTTCAACCTGTTTAGAAAATATCTTATCACTGATCGCATGATATTTTTTATCTCTGTTGCATAACTACAATCAAGTTAGTGCCCCTCATCATCTTCTTCATGTCCTCTCCCCAACCCCTCAGGCAAACACTGATCATATTTCTATCACTATGGATTGGAAGTGTGTAGCTTCTTAAGTTTTACAATATTTTGTGTTCTGTTTTGAATCGTACAGTATATACATTTTTAACTGAAGATACTTATTTTATAGCACAACTATTTTGATATACATCATAGAATATAAATAATATACATATATATTATGGCATGGGGAGTTCTTCATCAAAGAGATAAAAATATTGAAGATATTTCTAGTAATCAAGAACAGATGCATGATGCACATCATACATCAGACAAAGGATTAACGTGAAAAATATGTAAAGAACTCACACAACCAACAACAATAAAAATGATGCCAGTGGGGGTCCTGCTGACATATGTGAAAGGAAAAGAGACAGGCTTCAACTTCGAAAAAGACATTTGTCACTTTCTCCAGATTCACCTCTGCCACCCAAAGAATCACCGTGAATTCTAGACTGATAAAGTTTGTGATGGGTCCCTGCATTCATGTCTCAGCAGCCCCCATAGACAGCCATCAAGCCACACTGATGATCACTTGTTCTACAGAGCATGGAGTTGATCCCCACCACCTGATTTTTTTTTTTTGCTTTTCGGGGTCACACCCGACAATGCACAGAGGTCACTCCTGGCTCTGCACACAGGAATTACTCCTGGCAGTGCTCAGGGGACCATATGGGATGCTGGGAACCAAATCTAGATCAGCCGCATGCAAGGCAAACGCCCTACCCACTGTGATATCACTCCAGCCCCATCATCTGATTTTTTGAGGAGCTACTCACTCAGGCTGGAGCTAGGAATTGCTCTTTGCAGAAAAAAAAAGAAGCCAGCCTTAAACCATACTCATCGGGTCTTTTGGGTCCTTCCCCTTCTCACAGAAAGGTGAAGTTAAACAAAAATATATTCTATTTGGACATTTTGAGAAAGGGAAGGGAGAGAAAGAAAGAGAGAGTAAATGCTCAAAAGATGGAATGAGCCCTGAATGGCCTTTAAGACAGTTGTTTATATTCACATGGATGTTCTTCAGGTTGCCTTGACCCGGAGCTTTCAGTGGACTTAGAGTTGGCAAGCTGTTTCATAAAGGAAGAACTTCGAAGTTTTTGTTGGGTCTCTTTCCTGTCCTTATGGCAGTCTTTTGACTCTGCTGTAGTTTGTCCTCTCAGTAGGGGGTTCAGTCTCCTCAGTGACACCAGATGAAAGTCTTGTCGGGTCTGTGCTCATAAGGTGGGCTTTGGCATCCTGAGACTATTTGTTTTATTACTTCCCAAAAATTCAATGCCATCCCTATTTACCTGCCTGCCTCAAAAGCAAATAACCCAATCCAAAAACCCAACAATATATTTGAATAGACATCTCCAGAAAGGACATACCTATTGCCCTCAGACACAGGAAAAAGATGTTCCATGTCATTATTATTAGGAAGACTCAAATTAAAACCACAGTGAGATGTTATCCTGCATTTGTTCAAAGGACCTACTAATAGTCAAAATATTTTAAAATAACTGTTAACGAGGATGTGGAGGAAAAGATACTGCTACAATCCTGATTGCGTGTATCACTTGTCATATCATTGATCTTTGATTTTCTCGGGTGGGGGACAGTAGCATCTCCATTAGTCCCTGTCGCGTGCTAGTGTAGCTCAATGGTATCTGCTCACTCCAGAAACACGAAGAGACTCAAACCATTCATTCTGGGTTTTGACAAAGAAGTCTGACCATCTTAAATGGGCACCTGTGCGGTCTTTTGATGTCCTGTGGAATCCAGTCAGTAACAGCTCCAGTCCAGCAGTCGTCTCTAAATCACATTCCGTGTCCGGACAATCTGATTTTTGATGCCTTGGCAAACGAGACAACATCCCTGATTCTTTTTTTTTTCAAAGCAAAAATATTTATACTTTATTCCATAGCTTGTAATCTAGGTACAAACAGCAATGCCCAGATGATAACTAACTTACTTTTTATTGTGATTTATAAGTAAATGTAACGTGAACCTAAATGCATCAGAAGCATTACCCATGGCCTGATATGAAAGGACAAACAAGCAAATAATAGATAGCCAGTGATTGCAAATCATCAGTCTTTTCTTAATCTGAATATACTGAAATCCATTTTAAAATATGTATCAGTAAATAGCTAGAAATGGGAAGTGTTAGCAGTTAATCTTACCACTTTAACATATATTTAAGAGAAAAACATTTTAGGTGGAAGTAAGAAACATAGTGAATTGAGCATCCCTGATTCTTTATCATTGATGGAGGTCCGAACTCCCTATTCCTTCTCTTACTTGGTGAAATGTGATATTCCAAGCTGAGCTCTTTCGATTCCTCTTTGGGATATCCGAATAGTGTTCTCATCCTGTTTTCATAGGGCCCAGGTCTCTGAGGCGTATGTTAGTGCAGGAAGAATGGTGGAGTCGAAAAGATGTGTCCGGAACCAGAATTTCTTCATCCTCTTGACAACTTCTTCGACACTTTTGAAGGTGTTCCATGCTATTCTCTTCTTCCTGCTCAGTTCTGGCACCAAGTCGTTCCTTATGTTGAGTTCTCAACCCAGGTACACAGAGCTGCTGCATTTGGAGATGTTCATTCTGTTGAGAGCAAATGGAACATCAGGGATTAGTTCATTTTTCATGAACATTGTCTTGGTGAAATTCAGCTGCAGTCCAACTTTTCCACACTCATGGTCAAAGTCATCCAGCATTTGTGCCATTTGACTAATGTTTGGTGTTATTAGAACGATGTCATCAGCAAAGTGGAGGTGATCTTCACTCCCATTCCTTCCCATTCCAGTCATTGCATTCCTTGAGGGTGGCACTGAAGAGTTTCGGTGAAATGGTATCACCCAGTCGAACCCCTCTCTTTATGTCGATGATCACTTCCTTGTAGAATGGTGAGATCCTGGTGGTGAATCTGTAATACAGCTCGCAGAGGATCCTGATGTACTGAGTTTGAACACCCTATTTGGCTAGGGCTTCAATGACTGCTTCAGTCTCAACAGAATCAAAGGCCTTCTTTAAATCAATGACCATTAAACAGTGCGGCATCTTGAACTCTCATGAAACTTCAATGAGTATGGTCACTGTGTGGATATGGTTGATCGTACTGAATCCTTTACGGAGCACAGCTTGCTCACATGGTTGTCCTTCATCTAGTGTTCTGCCTATTCTATTCAGGATGACTCGAGTAAACAACTTGTAGATGACAGACAATAGGGAGATTGGGTGATAGTTGCGGATGTCATGGATGTCTCCCTTCTTGTACAACAGAACAGTCCTGCTAGTTTTCCATCGGGATGGAACCTTACATTCAGACAGGTAGCATGTGAAGAGCTGAGCCAGTATATTGATGAGTACTGGTGGCAGATTGTTCAGGTGATGGGGTCTGACCCTGTCTGGACCCAGTACTGTACACTTCTTTACTGACAAAATGGTGTGTTGGATTTCAGAAGAGAGAACGTTGGGAATGACATATCCATCCTTTGGAATTTGGTATGTGGGCAGGTGGACGTGGCTATTGAAGAGATCTGAGTAGAAGTCATGAATAACCTTTTCCATTGCCCTTCTGGAAGATGTAATAGATCCATCAGGACATTGGAGGGCAGTCATCTTGGTCTTATAGTTGGTGAAGGACAAGTGGTTGTTGTGAATAGTTTTCCTGGCTTCTGCCACATTGGCCAACAATGCTGCTCTTCTCTTTTTGAGGTCTTACCTTATTGCTTCTGTGCACAGCTTTGTGAGCTCAGACATTAGCTTGAGGCTTGTGCCAAACCACGTTGGCGAATGAGCTCCAGAGTTTCTAAAGACAGACATCTGTTTGTGGCTTTCCCACTGTAGGCATTCCTCGCATAGTCATGGAGGTGCTGAACCAGTCAATCGTATTCCTCATCAATATTGTCAATGACAGCATCTTCCAACGTTGCCACAATTGGTGGTCATTCTGAGAGTTCTCTTCTTAAACTTAAACTTTGCAGTCCTTACTCCCTGCTCTGCGAAGTAGAATTTTGCACAGAGACAGTGGTCCAATCCCATTTGGAATTTTGAGACAACAGCGACATCAGTCAGGCAAAACCGTCTATTGAATATGATGTGGTCAGAGTCATTGTGGAACTGTCCACCAGGAGACTCCCATATCCAACATTTAGATTCAGCCTTCTGGAACTGTGAGTTACCATGGATGGTCTTGGTCAACATGATGAACTCAGACAGTCTCTCACCCTGTTTGTTCCATTCTAGGCAATGAGTCCCAATGTGGAGTTCTTCAGGCAACCTTCTCAGTCCTATCTTGACATTAAAATCACCAACAATGTTCTTGTAGAAGGTATGGTCTTCTTTATAGAACTTCTCCAGCTCCATGTAGAACTTCTCAATCTCTTCTTCATCATAGTTGGATGTTGGTACGTAGACAACGAAGATAGAAACTTCTGGCAGTGGGCCACATCTATTCAAGCATAATTGTTCGAGTCGAGTTGTTACGCATTTGAATGAATCAATGCTCATGGCCAAATTTGTGTTGACAAGGACACCGATGCCACTGACAGCTCTATTGTCGTATGTTCCGAGGAACAGTTCTCCAGTGTTGAAAATGGGGTGATGTGATTGATGCCTTCTCATTTCAGTCAGATCAATGATGTCGTACTTGATCTTTAGTGCTTACACCATCAGGTCCTCGATGGATGCTTCCAATGCCAGCATACGTGCATCAAAAGTACAGACAGTCATTTTAGTCCTTTTTCTTTTTAGCAGTCTAGTTCGTCCCTGAGATTTTATCAGCCACTCCTTGCTCATCCTTCTTAATGCTACCGTACTGGGGGCTCTTTCAGTGTCAGGTGAATGAGACCCATTGTTTTACTATTTTTTTCATATGAAATACACCATGGGTAGTTTGCCAGGCTCTTCCATGCGGGCAGGATACTCTCAGTAGCTTGTTGGGCTCTCCAAGAGGGATGGAGGCTTTTAGGGTGGCCTCTAATCGCCCTTACAGGAGTTCCCATGGTTCCCATCATATTTGAACCCCATCAAATATGGTTCATTAATTATGGAAAATGGGTATTAAGTGTCTTATGATAAGTCATGCGGCTGCTTTGTGGCTGCATGGTCTGGAAAGCAGCCTGGAGCGTGGTGGTGGTTGGGTAGTAGAGGTAGTGGAGGTTGGCTGATGACGTATTTATCTGGCGCCAGTAGGGTGGCTCATCTGGGTGTGATCCCTGGGGCACCGGAGATTGGGGGAGGCAGACAGAGGCTCTCTGTTTCCAGGTCTCGTTGATCCTGAGTCCAAGGTCACAAAGTTCTGCTTTACCAGGTTCTGTAGGACTTCATTCATGTGTGAGGTTCGGCCCAAGTGTCAGGAAAGTGGCCTGAAGTATGGAGATGGCTGGGTAGTGGAGGTAGTGGAGGTCCTGATGGAGCTATAAATTGGTGCCATCTCCCTGGAAATGGTATGGAAATTCCTTTTTTAAAAAACAGGAGTTTTTCAATTAAATATGGCACAGTTTCTCTTGGGAGAGAGTGGAAAGAACACTGAGATTGCATGGATTTTTAATGCAGCCTGGGGGTCAACTATGCTGAAGTTCTAATCCTGAGTTCCAATCACACTGCCTGGACAAAATTTTAGCTAAGCTTTGGTAGGATTCTCTCTAAGTACAGTAATACCACCTTGTAGACCTGATGTGAGAATTCTTGAAGATGTTCATAAAACACTTTGCACAGGACCTGTCACACAATAGGAAGGCATATTTTAGTCTGCTGTTAATTAGCTGTGGAGTTAATGATGAGTCATTTCAGTCTGAAGTTCAGTTCCTACTTGACAGAACTGGTGTGTGAATAATATTGGATAATGCAGGTGAAAAGCACTTGGTAAATTGTCTGTAATAAATACTTGTTGGTTAATCTCTGCATAGTAACAAGCACATCAACAACCCATAAAACCTCTGTGGGATTCTCAAAGAAAATTAAAACACTTGGGGGGTGAGAGGTGACAGTTGATATTTTAGTCTCCTTTCAACCAAGTGTTTATTTTTTTCAACAGTGCATTCTCTTCAGAACCAAAACACCATTATTCAGGACTGTCAAGATGAATACCCCAGTTTTCATCAGACCTAATTAATTTTTGCATTATTATTTTTTAAATATTTTATGTATTTTCAATACAAATTGATATAATAAAAACTAAGCAAGCACACAGCATTTTGCATTATTATTTTATCAGGTCTCACATTTTGGCATTAAACAATAATATAAATCAACTAGAAAACAGCATGAAAACACCAATAAAGACAAATATTATCTTAACTTTTTCATATTGTTTTTTTATAGTGTCTTGTTTTAGAAGTAGTTTGGAGGAAAAGAAAAATACCTTTTAAGATAATTCCCAGAGTAAGTACTTAAATTTTGATGTTTATGCTAGACCAAAAGGAAAAATTCTAAGAGAAAATACAATACTGTCTTCAAGAGCAATGTAAAGATAAACAATAAGCAGTAATGTACCGTAAAAGAGAAATAAAATTGATAAAGAATCAAAAAGTAGAGTGTCTCAAGAAACTTTCCATACAATACATATAAATAGAAAGTCTGAAGCCATTAGAAACTTCTTTTATTTAATCCCTTGCTGACTATACTCACAACCATCACAAATGTGAAAGAATAAAGTGTTGTTTTCTATTACACTAACATCACATAATAAAATAATCTAAATATTACAGATAGCAATTTCAAAAAATAATTTGATGATATTAAAATAGTCTGAGGCTAGTTCTGCTGCAAAAATAAAGCTGCATCTGACACAATAAAAACAAAATTAACAATAGTAAATTCAATGAAATATCTTAAAGAAAAAATCACTTCATCATTTTATAATAAACACCAGAAAAAAATGAAGCAATTTATGTTAAAAATATACAGTGTGGGTGGGAATATTATCTGGTTCAACCCCTGTGTAAAACACTATGGAGACTTTTCAGAAAAGTAATAATTGAGCTGCCATATGATGCTACAATCGCTCCTCTGGGTATTTACGCCCAGGACACAAAAACAGTCATTCAAAATAGCATATGTACACCATTATTCCTTACAGCCCTTAGCCACAATAGCAAGGCTATGGAATCAACCTAGCTGCTCAACAATAGATACGTGGATTATAAAATGGTGGTATATACACAGTGGAATACTACGCAGCTACAAGAAATGATGAAATTGTGTAACTCACTGCAACATGGATGGAACTAGAATTAATGATAAAAGAATAAGAAGAGCAAACAGAAGATAACCCCACTTATCTGTGGTATATAGAATAACAGGACAAGGGAATGTAAAGAATTAAAGGGGCCATTCCTAGGCCACTTGAACCTAGAGAGTATGGGAAGGAGAAAGACAGGGAAGGAAAGAAATAGAGGTCAGAAAAGGTAGACAGGATGTGACAGGGGCAGGTGGCAGAGGCCTTGGGGACATCAGTGGTATTCCAGTGTGGTATAGCTGTATATCTAAACCGCAGAGCCCAAAGAGTGAAAGCAGGAGATCCAAAACACAATGATCAAACTTAAAAAAAAGGTGCATGTCAAGAAGGCAGGATGGGGGAGGGATGTGAGGGAAATTCAAGACACTGGTGGAGGAAGTTGAAACTGACAGTGGGATTAGTGCTGGAACATTGTATGCCAGAAACTATGAATTGCTGTAAATCATAGTACCTTAATAAAAAAAAACATTTTAAAAATTACACAGTGAGTCAAAGACAGTACAGTCGATAAAGCTGTACTGTGTTTGATACCCACTACTCCACATAGACACCCAGTCTTAGAGTGGCCCAAAACAAACAAGCAAAATACATAGTGTATGTGCACATTAGTGTGCCAGTGTGCATGCACACACACACACACACACACACACACACACACACACACACCCTACCACCACCACCACCACCATTTCTTATTTATTTCACTCTGCTGCTTTGCAGGGCATGAACAAGAGGAATATAATAATTGCTGGAGAATCAGAATGGTGAAAGATTATGTGATGTGAACTATGTGTATTCAGATGTGTGACTACTCTTTGAGGAGTTTACCTCAAGCTCCTATTTTGCCAAAGAAAAGAGTAAGTTAATTTTAAAAAGATGCTAATTTTCACCTACATAATTCTTGGCTCTAGCTAAGTTATAGATAATTGCTTTAGAAAGGTTAATTATTTACAACTTGGCTTTGAAAGGTTCCAAGTTAAATAAAGGAACTCCCATTTTCAAGGAAAAATCATGGGTTCATGGGAGACAAAGATTAGGTGACTAAAAAATCTTGGGCCAGCACCAACTGGAGAGTAGGTGATAAGAGAGTTGGGTCATAACCCTTGTGTAATCCAAAACTCCCTATAGTTGGAGGGCAAGGAAAGACCGAAGCTAAAGGAAGTTTATATTGGTAGGTAACAATTTTAATAACCAGCAAAACTCAATTAAAGACACTGTCCAGAACTTTTCTGCACCTGCTCTTCTAATCTTAAAATGCTTATGTAAAAATTTTAATTCTTTGATTACCTATGCCACCCGGGCTGGAGTGATAGCACCGCGGTTGGGCGTTCGCCTTTCACGAGGCCGACCCGTGTTCAATTACTCCACCCCTCTCGGAGAGCCCGGCAAGCTACTGAGAGTATGGAGCCCGCACGGCAGAGCCTGGCAAGCTACCTGTGTGTATTGGATATGCCAAAAATAGTAACAATAAGTGTCTCAATGAGAGATGTTACTGGTGTCTGCTCGAGCAAATCGATGAGCAACAGGGTGACAGTGACAGTGACCTACGCCACCCAGATTATTTTAGCAATGCATTTTATATGAGGGATATATCCTTGGGTAAGAAGCAGGGAAAGCAAGTGAAAAGTACATTCACAGAGGTGTGGGTGGAGAGAAGCTTCTAATTGCCAAGGTCCACCTTCCAGCTCAATCGACAGTCAAGTCCTTTTGATGACGTTCCCCCAGAAGAAAGGCAATTATCTTCAGCATTCAAAGATCTCAAAACAGAAAATAGAATACCCAGGAAAGAGCAGGGAAAGTGAAGTGAACTAGACCCAGTACGATATTTCTTTCACATGGGCGAGTAAGTCGAGAGAAAGAGAAGACAGAGGGAACTGGAGGGCTCTTTTCATTTTCATTCTTTTTTGATTTGGATTTTGTTTGAGGGGAGTACTCCTGACTGTGCTAAAGGCTTACTCCTGGTTCTTTACTCAGGGATCACTCCTGGCAGAGCTCAGAGTACTACATATGGTGCCTGGGATCAAACCTGGGCCAGCTGCAAGCAAGGCAAGTTCTGTACTATCTCTCAGGGCTCCCAATTACAGTTCTGATGTCCGATCATGGGAAAAATTAAAGTTCATAAAATATAGGCTACTTGCCCGATATCACACAGTTTTTGTGATGGAAATCAGACTTATATTCATGTAATCTAACTCTGGAGAACTTGCTCTACGCTGCTCAATTGCCATCATGCTTGATTATAGTTTGATATGCTTTAAAAGAGTTGGCTGTGTAGTACTGACATCATCTTCCTTATATATAACATATGATAGTGCTAATGCTACCCTTGTAGTTTCCATATTTTTATAAATTATGTGGGTGACATTTCATTACATTTAATATGGAGTCAAATGTTCTTTGCGAATATCTCTTGGCACCTACATAGTCAACCTCCACATAGCTAGGCTAAGAAGGCTAAGAAGAGCCAAGGTAGTTCAATAGAAAGGATCTATGTGTATTGTGCAATGTTATTTCATCAACAATCTTTCATTCTAATACATTGGTATATATCATAACAGTCTTTATGTTATTGGTTAAAACTTGACTCTCTAAGGCCATAATCAAATGATTGGCATAGCAGCTGATAAGCACAGAAGCTTCATGAGGGTCTCACTTGATAGCTCGGAGATCTTCACAGAATGCCGATGGGGGTCATTTGGATCTAGTGATTTGAGTCTTAGTTCAGTCATATTTACTGGGTGATCTCCAAATCTGTTTGAAATTATTTATATTAGTATAATGAAAAAAATAAGACACCCATACCAATAGCAATACTGTTGACACTAAAATAATATATACATATCTGGTATCTAATGATGCTGTTTGTCTTAATTTATAGATGCTAAGATAGTATTTATATATTCTAATATCTTCTAACTAGTGGCTGTTTATTTTAGGTTTATTTGTGGAGTGGGGTGTTTTTGGGCTATACCTGAGTGAGCTATCTCTCCAGCCCCTCAGTGGCCTTTTAAATTAAATACATGGGCTGCATTGTGAAAATTCTTTATTGGTAGATCTTGTTTTACCATATTTGTCAACTAGGGGTATTGCTAAAAGTGAAGATTCTCTCAGATACTGAAAGAATCTGAGGTAAAGAATTTAGAAAGGTATCATACTAAGTAAAATGAGTCAGAAAGAGAGGGACCAACATAGAATGACTGCACTCATTTGTGGAATATAAAATAAAATAATGTGAGACTAACACACAAGGACAGTAGACATAAGGGCCAGGAATATTGCTCCATAATAGGAAACCTGCCTCATGAGCTATGGGAGAAGGCAGCTGGGATAGAGAAAGGATCACTAAGTCAATGATGGTTGGAGGGATCGTTCAGGATGGGACACGTGTGCTGAAAGTAGATAAAGACAACACAATAGCCTCTCAGTATCAATATTGCAAACCATAATGCCCCAAAGTAGAGAGAGAGTATGGGGGAAATTGTCTGCCATAGAGGCAGGGGGAGGGTTGAAAAAGGGAGGATACTGAGGACATTGGTAGGGGAGAATGTGCACTGGTGGAGGGATGGGTGTTCGATCATTGCATGACTGAAACTCAAACATGAAAGCCTTATAACTGTATCTCATGGTGATTCAGTAAAAATAAATAAATAAATTTATAAAAATTAAAATGAATAAAATAGCATTTCTCAAAGTAAAAAAAAATTAGAAGGATAACTGAGGTTAAGAATGCACATTTTTAAATAAACCTGCTCAGAGAAAAACATTTTGAACATTAATTATATATAATTACATCTATTAATTATATGATAAATTATGTATTACTACATAACTAAAGTATGTGATATATAAGTAAATATTAAACATATTTATACTATATATGTTATGTATAATAATGTGAAATTATGTACTTACAATACCTCGAAAGGACTGGAGACATAGTATAGCAGATAGGATGTTTGCCTTGCACAGAGCCAACCCAGATTTTATCTCCCAAATCAAACCTAGTTGCCCCTTAGCCCAGCCAGGAGTGATCCCTGACCTCAGAGCCAGAAGTAAGGCCTGAGCACTGCTGAAGGTAGCCCCCACATCAAAAATAAATAAATAAATAAATAAATAAAATACCTCCAAAAATATTATCTACTAGTTTTGACTAGGCCCAAATTAACTGATGCTGTAAGGACACTCCAAAGGCTTATGTTATTGTTATACATTTACTATCCTTGAGAACTGAGAAGGAAGGCAATGGGACCCATAAAATGAAAGTCCATGTCTAATTTTGAACATATATTTACTATCCTTGAGAACTGAGAAGGAAGGCAATGGGACCCATAAAATGAAAGTCCATGTCTAATTTTAAACATGGACTTGATGGAGTATCGGTATAAATATTATGGTCTGACAATGTGTATTAGAATATTAAAAAGAAGATACCTAGACTATCATGCCATCTTTTTCATTGAGTCCGCTCTGGGGAAAGAGACATTGGAGACAGTTAACTGAAGGAATTGAAGGAATCTTAGGGACTGTAGAGATAGTACACTAGGGTAGGTGCTTGCCTTGCACTTGGCTCTCTGGGTTTCCATCCCGGGCATCCGAGGGTCTCCCTAGCTTGCCAGGAATGATTCCTGAGTGCAGAGCCAGGAGCAACCCCTAAACACCACCGGGTGCCCCCCAAAAAAATAAAATAAACTTAAATAAAGGCAGGTCTATAAGACATGTTAGTGAATTTATACATAAAAAGTCATGGCATCAGTCATAAAAGATGTTAATTAAATTATACATGAAAAGTTACGGAATTGGTCACCTGAAGAAAATTCTCAGTCCTTAATTACAAGTCTTTAAGAATATTTAGTAGAAGTTGCAAGAAGTAAGACCAGAGTTATGTTGGCATTTCCATTCGTGTTTTTTAGGATTAATTTAATCTCCGTAGGTTTCCTCAGACTACAAAAAGAATGTATTTTTTAGGAATTGGCCAGTGTTCATGAAGACAAGATTTTACTTTAGTCAAAAAAAAGATTTATTCAATAAATGATAGAGAAAATGTTAAGCTCTCGTAACTAAATCTCCCGGGATGGAGCTAGGATTGGGAGCTGTAACAGTTCAGCACAATTTGACCTTGGGATAGACCAAGCCCCAAGACTAAAATAATGAGAAGTTGAAGTGAAGTCAATATAAGTAAGTTGCACATATCCTAAGCCTGGAAAATCGTTCACCTTGAACTACTTCTATGTTTCTGTGGATCTGGTATTCTCAGAGAAAGTATTCACTAGTTCTTATAATTAAATTACCTCCTAAGGTGGCTGGAGCAATGGTACAGCAGGTGGGGCTTCTGCCTTGCACGTAGACGACCCAGGTTTGATTCCACTGAGCACCGCCAGGAGTAATTCCTGAGTGCAAAGCCAGGAGTAACCCCTGTGCATTGCTGGGTGTGACCCAAAATAGCAAAAACAAACAAAAAAATTACCTCCTAAATTATAAGATTATTTGTTGCTCATGAATATTCTATTCAAAAGTTTTGCCATAGCCCATTAGTCCTCATTTCTCTTATCCTCTTTCTCTCAGTCTCTCATTTCCTCCTGCCTTCCCCAAAGTGTTCATTTTTGTACACCTGTCACAAAAAATTTGACAGACTATTCCACCCACGGTGACACTCTATTGTCACATTAGGCCGTGTAGAATGACTGCTGATGCCACTCATTCAGAACCTGGCCATTTTCTCATACTTCCCTCCTCCCTACCCCCCGTATATGTTTCCCTAACCTCAGAAATTGTATCACCACTTTTTGTGAGTCCCTCACCAGGACTCACTCATTTTTGCACTCCTACATTTTTGCACATAATAGGCCCTTATGAAAGACGAGTAGAACAGAACTGAACTTCCTGAATATCACAAGCATCCCCTAAGTGTTGCACTCTCTCTGAGAGCTAACAGCCCTGGTCAGTGGGTTAGAACTAAGAGCACAGATCCCCTCCATCATCAACTAAACTCAGTAGGGTGCCTTAGCATGATGAGAAACCCATCCTTTATGGTAGACTTGCAAATCTAGGTTTAGGCCCAATTTTATCTCCTCTAGGGAGAAGGAGCAAGAGAGAAAAATACCTTGAAGTTACTGCTGGTTTTGTTTGTTTTTAACTTCAGACTGGTTCCCAGTATGCGGTGTTGCAAATAGATACATGCATTTTCGATGCGTGATAAAACTCACTCCCCCAAAAAGCATGCTTTTGTATAAATAAAAATTTAAAGCAAAAATAAGAAAACTATAAAATTCAGAATACTATTTTGCACACTCATTAATGAAATCCATGCCAACTCATCATAAGTAAGGCACATTTTAAGCAGGCAGTAAGAATGAATATGACCAAAGAACTAGAAAAGCAAACTTCTGCTTTGGGCACGGGAGGGCATGAATGGGATGGATGGGTTTTGTGGTACCCATAGCCTCTTGTTGCCAAACTAATCAAAAGAGAACCTTATATGTTTATCATTGTATATGGAAAAACAATGTGTGTGTGTATTCCCATTTTCAATGATTGATCTCATAACATTTTGATGAGCCTACAAAACTGTGTTGCCTACAAAAGATTTCCTCCACCAGGAAAGCACAGAAAACCTCCCTGGGGAAAGAAGTATTTTATGAAATCACAAGATATTTTTTGTTCCATAGTTCAGATTTTCTTTTCTTTTTTGTTTTTTTTTTATTGTTGTTGTTTTTTGGGTCACAACTGGCGATGCACAGGGGTTACTCCTGTCTCTGCACTCAGGATCATATGGGATGCTGGGAATCGAACCCGGGTTGGGCACATGCAAATCAAATGCCCTACCCACTGTGCTATTTCTCCAGCCCCAATAGCTCAGATTTTCAAAGGAATAGTCTTGCCAGAGTCCAGACCACTTAGAGGAGTTAAAAGGACACTGAAGCAGTGTTGCCCCACACCGGGCAGTGGAGTCTTGAAACAGACAAATAATTTCCCTGGTAGCATCAATCAAGTTGAGTATTTGTGTTCTTTTAGACTCAACGCTGAGACAGTGATTGGAATAATGAGAAACAATACTGACAAACAATAGAGAATTGCTGGCTTTCTCCCCACCCTCTGCTCCCACTTCCAAATGATAGCTATAAGTCACTAAAGATCATAGAGGTTGGCATTTATGTTGAACATCACTTCCTACCAGCCTTTTATTTACTAAATTCCTCCTAAATGAATATCTAGCAGAGGGGAGTAAATTGTATGTGAGCACCCCTATCAATAGCAAGCTAAAATATATTGGCATGATATCAAATAAATAGAGTGGATAAATATATTAGCTTGGCACAGGATTGCACATGGTGAGTTGTTTTATAGGTTTGTAGCACAGGAATAGAAGACATATTACAAACAAATGCACTGTATTTAATATTATTGTCTCATGTGGAAAGGTTTAATCTTGCTAAACTAAATAAGAATTTAAGGGAAGGGTTTGTGCCATACTCCTAAGTGTTTAAATCAGAAGGTAGTTCTTATTCTAAGCATGCAAGATTTCATATCTGAATGAAGAAGTTGCGACTGGCTGAAATAATGAAAACTAAATCCCAAAGAATGAGTTGTAGATTCTCTATTGAGAGAGACATGGAAATGTTTGTTGATGAATAAATTTAAATTCATTACTGAAAACTGAAACAGCAGAGAATTGGTTAAAATTAATGTCCAACTTTAAGTTTGGGGGAAAGGACTTTATCTCTAAGGAAACAGTGCAAATTTGTGAGTTATGGACATTTTAACTCTTTCATGCATGACATGTCTTCAAAATCTCAACAGAAATATAACTCGTATTTTGTTATTACCATTTCCAGAAAGGAAGTTCAAACAGAAGGCAAACATTTCTTCCTCAATTAAGAAGCCTTTTAAGCATCTTTGCCTGAATTTCACTAATGTCTTGTTTTGCCAAATCAATCATGCAACTATATTATTATATTAAAATGTACTTTAATAACAAATGTTTGAAATCAGAAGTGACATTTTTTCCTAAGACGGTTACTAATAAAGTAACACACATTTTCATCCTGCATGAAACAGCTGGACCATGACGAGATCACATTAGCACTAATTAAAATGATATTTTTTGTGCAGTTTTTGCTAACCCAGCTTCATTGGACTCAAAAGGATTTTTGAAATCCATAATAAAAGCTATTATGTAATCTTACCATGATTCTCTTGAATCAGGCTACTGTCTAATTTCCTGATAACGATATTTTCTTAAAACTCTCAATAAAATCAATATTAGGGTTTTACTCTTATAGCTCTTTTTTCAATATATGATCTTCATTTAATTAAAAAAATTAAAGCTTTAATTTATTTAGCTTGATGAACAAGAAAAATATAATATTAAAGGCAACATTTTGCAATGTTTCTCTTTTTCCTCACTTTACTGGGTCCCTGTTGTTCCCAACGTATAATTTGCAAAACATATTGCTTCAATACTTACAATGAGAGAGGCGGCCCAGCTGTGGGAGGCAGAGGACAGCAGCCTCCAATATTACCATAATAATCTGCCTAGAGTCCCATGAGCCCCCTGGTATATACAATTCTCTGTACTGCAGGCCCCAGCTGGAGAACATTCTCTTGACATGTATGCCAACCTTTGCCTGCAGGCAAAATAAAAAAAGGCAGAGAAGTAATCATGAAAATAAAAAATCTTGTCAACTGCATTAGGATGCAGTTCCCATGTTTTTGCTCACGTAGGCAGGCATTGTGCTAACAAAATGATATGAGACTTTAAAAGACTGCAGCTGTTATGAATTTAGATCTCATATATATGTATATGTATTTATATATATACATATGCAATGTTAATTCTGCAATCCTAAAATTTTGGGAGGGGGTCTGTGGGCAGTGTTAGTTATTACTGTCAACAGATATGACAACTTTATTTACCAACTATTACTCAGATGATTGCTTATTATAGAAATTGAATAAGAAGGAAAAGCATCACAGTAGTGAGGTTAATCAGGAATGAAACTTTCAAATATTTTTTCTACTTCTTGGCAAGTAAATTTAAGAGGAACTTGAGCAATTGCCAATTAACATTCTTCTTAAATAATCTCTGTCTCTCTCTTTATCTCTGTCTCTATATCTCTCCATCTCTATCTCTCTCTCTCTCTCACACACACAAATACACATACACAAACTGATTTATAACTGCCCACCAAAATTTAATCTTATTTCAGAGATAGTATTTTTATCTGTAAAATAAGATAAAACAATCGAAAACACTTATTGAACAAAACATGTTTTGACATTGAAAATTCAGGTTGAACCATAGTGTCAAAAGTTATTTTTAAAAAGTTTCTCTCATAGAGGCAGGATGGTAGGTGGAAGGGAAATGGGGATGGGGAAATATTGGTGAAGGGAAGTGGACACTGGTGAAGGGATTGGTCTTCAAATACTATATTCCTGAAACCCAATCACAAATTACTTTGTAATTCATGGTGAACTAATAAAAAAATTAAGAAAATTCAGATTATGCTGTGACTCACTTTGAAAGTCTATTAAAATTAAAGAGAAAGAAATATCCAACTTAATGGGTTTCAAATATCCTACAAGTAATATTGAAAATTTTGATATCCTTGTTACATCATTGAAAGTTGTTGACTTCTCTAAAATCAAATTAATTCAAGTTTTATCTATAGTCACACACCTTCTAGGCACTTTAATCTGCATGACATCCCACTGAATAAATATTTTGAACAGGTAAGGAAAAAAAGCCTTTAGACATACAGAATTTCAGCTTTTTTTGCCTAATTAGTTTTCCAACACAAAACACACTGGAAGAGGGCAGTATAGCATTATATTAGCTCCAAAACTTGTTTGTGTGCCAAGAAATTTTTACTCATCCTTACTCTTTTTATCAACATAATTAAGTATCTAAGTATCTTTGCTTTGCAGATTAAAAGATTTAGATAATCCAGAGTTTACCAGATAATAATCTGATATTAGTAGTTGACCATTTATAATGATATGATACACAGAATATAATTTATAATTACATTTTTTAATTTCAACTCTTTAATTAATGTCAGTGTTTCACACAGCAGCTATAAACTACATGAGCACAGGATCATGGAAATTTATTCACCATTTTATTTGACCACTTTATCCCATTTTATTTCATTTTGTGGAAAATGAGTGCATGCACTTAATTATTCCAAAATTTACTGAGATCCTGGACAAAAACTTACAGCGATAAAAAAGATCAAAATTCCTGTCTTTCTGACAGAAATGCTAGATTATAGACTAAATAGGCATCTTATATAATGTATCAGAGGCTGATAACTACTAAAAAGAAAATTTAGCAGGCAGTAGGATAGGGCATATCTGGGTGAGAGGCTGCTATTTCAGAAAAGAGTAGCCAGGAGACCTCCTTTGGAATAAAGTATGACATGAACTAGTTCACTTCATTGAACAAAACTGGGTAAGGCTCAGTCATGTCTCACAAAGGAAGTAAAGACTCAAAATGCTGTTTCTTTCATCATTTATATTAGTGTCTAAATGCCCTATGGAAAGTATAAGTCCCTTCAACACAGGGATAACACTTTTTTTAGATATTATCTCCAGCATTTGGTAGTGTCTAGCACCTAGAAAATGCTCTACTAATTGTGCTGTTGACTCAGATGTGCATTATAATAGAACAATAAGAAGATCTCTATTCTTGAGTGTGATGAATAGCTAAGAATAGAGGAGATGCACCAACACACTCAGGGGGGGCCATAGAGCACACAAGTGAAGCTGATCATATACCACCATGCATTCTGAAATGATTCTGCATGAAGCTCTCAACCCTGCTGCTCAGTTGAGCATTCCAAAGATGACCACCTATTCCAAAGATGACCACCACCTTTGGTCCCAAGAGAACACAGAATGGATTTATAGAGAACAATGCATGTGTACCATCACAACTATAGAAGTTAATTAAAGCCTTTATCTTGGGCTGGAGCAATAGCACAGTGGGTAGGGCATTTGCCTTGCACACGGCCAACCCAGGTTCAATTCCCAGCATCCCATATGGTCCCCCAAGCACTGCCAGGAGTAATTCCTGAGTGCATGAGGCAGGAGTAACCCCAGTGCATCGCCGGGTGTGACCCAAAAATAAAAATAAAGCTCTTACCTTACTAATGGAAGTTCATATTGGGATTATTTTTTATTGAAGAAATAAAGTGCACCTATGCCACCCTTGGAAAGCGGTCTTGGAAAACAAGTTATGTGCTTGCATTCATATCTTCAATTTTTCTAGGTGGAGACATATGAGTTGCAAATCACATGAGGCTCTTGGGTAGGTGCTGTCTGGAAAGTCAAAAGCAGAATGTCATAACAATTGAATCAAAAGAGCATTGAACTTAAATTGAGGAGACAGTTCAGAGGGCTGGTGTATGTGTCTTGCATGTGGGGGCCCTAGGTTCTATCTCTGGCAACTCACAGTCTCCAGAGAACCTCAGCCTGCGATCCTACTACCCCCAGGACTCCTGGGTCAGAGCAGAATTGCATAACAGGATTGATTACTGAACCCAGGCCTACACAAGTAGGATGGGGCCTGGGTCCCTTGAATACTGCTTAAGAGCACCTCCCCATACAAAAAAAATTCATTCTCCATAGAATCAGAAAAATATATCACTAGAAGATCAAAGATTCTAGAGAAAATAACTAAGCAATACTATGAAGTAGATGCAAAAAGCTGTTGCATTAGGAAGGAACAGCACTGGCCCAATTTTTTTCAGTACAGTTTGAGAATAAGGTGCAGATGGCGAAGGAAAAAGAAATTAGCCACATCAAATGATGGAATAAAGTTGTCATGTCATGCTCTCTTTCATCTCTATCTGAATAAATAGGTTTTTCTTCCCCAAGTCTTCAGTTACACTGTTGTCTTAACCTGGTTGTTTATTAAATTACAATAGTCACATTTTAATAAGGGGAGAAAAATACATCAGATGATAGAAATAGAAGAGCCAACAATAGTCATTAAAGAAACACAAATTAAAGAAATCTATTGCGTGGCTAAGGACAAAATTGGACTTTCAGTAATGAACTTCATGTAGCAGGTTTCAATGTTGATTTATAGTAATGCACACCTGAACTTTATGTAACTTCCTAATGCAGTGCTAAATCTACAGAAATTATGGAAAAGTAGATTAGATGAAACTATTAAACTAATTTAATATAGATGTTTTATTATTGTTAGGAAAGTACAAATCTTCTGATCACATCAGCATTGATTATAACTCAAAAACAAGCCAAATGGTACAGTGAACAACGAGGAAATTGATATTAAGTATCAGTAATAAGCTTGTTTGCTATTCTAATGAGGCTATAATATTCATACATATTTTCAAGACTTTATCCCTGGTGAATATCACAACTACATAACCTAATGCCCACATTGGTGTTGTTTACCTCCCTCGGATACCCTCTACTCTGTCTGAGTATTTCACCATCTCCATGACTCCAAATAGCTCTGCTCCACTGAGATACCCCATTGCTCTTCTGCTCACTTGACTCTCCCAAGCTCCATGGAGACAATTTCCTATAATGCTCCCATCAAATTTTAAATCCAATACACCTACTAACACTCTTCTCAATCAATGGCACCATTGGAACCAGAAAACTTGGACATAATCTTCGACTCCACCAACTCCAGTCTCTCCCTGAAATGTCATTAATCCCCAGGTCCTGAAGCATCTTTCTGCTAAGTAACTTTTGTACCAATAATTTTTTTCTCCAGTTTATCATTTGAATATCTCTCACCCAAAATTTGTGCTATCTTAGCTGAATGTTACATATTTTCTGACTCCTTATAGGAAGTGCTCTCTTGTCTCAGCCAATAAATACTCTTTGGGCTGGATCTATAGCACAGCGGGTAGGGCGTTTGCCTTGCATGCAGCCAACCCGGGTTCGAATCCCAGCATCCCATATGGTCGGTCCTCTGAGCACTGCCAAGAGTAATTCCTGAGTACAGAGCCAGGACTAACCCCTGTGCATTGCCAGGTGTGACCCAAAAACCAAAAAAAAAAATACTCTTTAACTTCACCTAAAAAAATTTTCAAAGATTTAAATATCTTCTCATTACCTGCTAAAAATGCTTCAAAGACCACAAGATTGAATTCAACACTTCCCTCCACATTTCCCCCTTACCTTTGGATTAAATCCCACTCTTTTGTTATGCTTATTACATTATAAGTATTCAATCAATATTTTCTTAGTTTATAGATAAAAAATAATTTTCCAGGAATGGGACTAGAATAGTGGAAGGAAAATACACTGTCTACTTCCGCATAATTGATTACGAGAAAACATAGTAGAAGAGGTAACAAAAGTAAAATTTCCCGTTTAGCTGTTTATACCCAACATTAGATCTATTGTTAGAAAGAATAAAAAGAGGGAATGAAAAGGAGAGATAGACAGAAGAGAAGAAAGAGATGGGGGAGATCTAAACCTCATTCTTTGTCACATGCACAAAACAATATACTCTGAAACAGAGCTGGTGGGCTAATACTACTTAGAATTCTAAAACCAGGAGCTCTGAAAGTGGAGGGAAATGAGTAATTTTAAACCTTATGCATTTCTTAAGACTGGCTTTGCTGTAGTTGTAACTCAGCAGTAGATAATTTGTCTAACATGTGTGAGACCCTGAGTTCAGTCCCAGGCACTGAAAGAAAACAATATGGTTTTTGCAATAAAAATATTCAACATGTGGTTTTAGTTCTTTTTCTCAATCATTTTTTATTGAGGTATCAAGGTTTACATTTGTTTGAGTGGGCACCAGTAACATCTCTCATTGTGAGATTTATTGTTACTGTCTTTGGCATATCCAATACCCCACAGGTAGCTTGCCAGGCTCTGGCATGCGGGCTCGATGCTCTCGGTAGCTTGCTGGGTTCTATGAGAGGGGCGGAGAAACACGGGCCAGCCGTGTGAAAGGCAAACGCCCTGCTGCTATCGCTCCATACCCAAGGTTTACATTAGTATTAACATATTGTTTCACACTTACAGTGCGACTGCGCCCATCAGCAATGTCACAAGACCCGTGACCCACTATCCCTAGGTCCTTTCTCCTCCACCCTCTCTTGGCAGTCTCAGTTCTCAATTTTATTCGCAATACTTCAGGGTTTGTTTTCATCAGCCACTGTCTATTCCCCTTGCTTTATCTCTTTACCCTCTATGTATGAGTGAACTTTACCTTTTTTCTTCATATACGGAGTCCAGTATTTGTCCTTTTCCTTCTTACTTCATTTAATATGACACTCTCAAGCTTTTTCTAAATTGAAGAGATAAGCTAGATTTTATATTTTCTTATAGCTCAGCTAAGCATTCCACTGAGAGTGTGTGCACAATTTCTTTATCCACTCATCTGTTGTTGGGCACTTGCGTTGTTTCCAAGTCTTGGCTACTGTAAATAATGCTGTAGATAGATAGATAGATAGATAGATAGATAGATAGATAGATAGATAGATAGATAGATAGATAGATAGATAGATAGGTAGGTAGTAGGTAGGTATATTAATTGATAGATTAATGTTTTGTGGTCTGATCATAGATACCAAGGAGTGGTTATCAGTGGGTCATAAGAAGTTTTACTTTTTAAGCAGTCTCTATACTGTTTCCCATAGAGTTATTCTCAATAGCTTAAGAGAATATCTCATCCTCATTTTGAATTTCTGAATTTCTCTGGCAATCAATGCTGATGAACACTTTTTCACATCCCTGTTAGCCACCTGTGTCACCTTTGATAAAGTGTCTGTTCAGCTCCTCCTTCCATATTTTAATGGGGTAGTTTATTTTTGTTGCTATGCTTTGTGAGAGTTCCATGTATCTTAGATATTAGCCTTTAGTCAAATATATGATGAGTGAATATTTTCTCCTACTCAGTAAGATACCTTTTGAATTTAGAAACCATTTTTTTTCAGTACAGAAGTATTTTAGTTTTCTATAGTCCCATTTGTTTATTTCTTCTGTTTTCTTTGCCAGAGGGGTTGTCTCATTGAAGACTCCTCTGAGGTCAATATTGTGGAAAGTTCTGCCTATGTTTTCCTCAATGTGCGTTTATAAATTCAGTTTAAATCGAAGTCCTTAATCCATTCAAAATTAACATTTGCAGATGGTGTGAGAGTCCAGCTTTTTTTTCACATGATTAATCATTTTTCCTAGCACCATTTGCTAAAGATATTTTCATTGTTGCACTGAATGGCTCTCCTTTGCTAAAAACTACCTCTCCAGACATCGCATACATTGGAAGGTTTACCTTTAGGCTTCCAATTTTAGTCCATTCTTCTGACGATCTGTCTATATTCTAGAAAGGCACCATTTTAAAAGAAAACATTAACCCATGATAAAGTAAGAAGCTATGCAATTTTAAGAGGACACAAAAACTCAAAGAAGTAACTAAAACATTTGTTTAGAGGCTGGACAAAATAAAACAGTCAGTAGGACTGGGGTCAATCCCTGGCTTCCTATATGACCCCCGTGCCTAGCCAGGAGTGATTCCTGAGCTCAAAGGCAGGAATAAGTTACAACCAGATGTGACCCACAAACTAAAGAGCATGTTACATATTTGTTGGAACCAAGAGGCTTCCCAAGCCTGAAGAGACTACATTCCAAGCGAAGAATTCAAGTCGGCATTCATAAAGCAATTCCACCCCACTCTCAGTATCTCACCAGTCCTCCTACCATCTTGGACGCCGACCTGAAGAGAAGCATTGTGGACATATGCTTCACTATCCATCAGTGGACAGGAAGGTTGCATCCATATCTTGGTACTCATAGATGATGTTGCAATGAATATGACTGCATTAATGTTTTCCCAGTGAGTATTATTCAGAAAAAATGTCCAGATTGAATTGCTGCAGCATATGGTAGTTTTTTTAATTTATTTTTTAATAAGTGAGTCACCATGAGGGTACAGTTACAAATTTACCCATCTTTGTCCTTGTGTTTCCCTCATACAATGTTTGAGAACCCATCCCTCCACCAGTGTCCATTCTCCACCAACAATCAACCCAGTATCCCTCCCACCCTCCACTCCTGTCCCCCCCCACCCCCGACCCTGCCTCTGTGGCAGGGCATTCCATTTTGTTCTCTCTCCTTTTGGGTGTTGTGGTTTGCGATAGGGGTATTTAGTGGCCATCCTGTTCAGTCTCTAGTCTACTTTCAGTACGCTTCTCTCTTCTCGCGCGGGGTCCCCAACCACATTTTACTTGGTGTTCCCTACTCTATTCGGGCTGCCTTTCCCCTGGCATGTGAGGCCAGCATATGGTAGTTTTTAATTGTGTAGAACCTCCTTTTTTTTTTCTATGGTGGCTGCACCAGTTGGCACGTTACCGCAATGCCCATCTTTCCCTCTCCTCCACATCTTCACCAACAGCTTTTCTAGCAGGTATGAGATAATAGCTCATTGTGGGTTTTAACATTCCCTGACGGTGAGTATGTTGAGCATTATTTCCTGTACCAGCTGTTGTCCAGTTGTGTGTCTTCTTTGGGAAAACATCTATTAAATCCTCCCTTTTGGGGTGCTGGAGCAATAGTACAGCGGGTATGGCGTTTGCCTTGCACACGGGTGACCCGGGTTCGATTCCCAGGATCCCATATGGTCCCCTGAGTACTGCCAGGGGTAACTCCTGAGTGCAAAGCCAGGAGTAGTCCCTGTGCATCTCCAGGTGTGACCCAAAAAGCAAAAAAATAATAATAAATAAATAAATAATAAAACCTCCCCTTTTTTCCTGTTTTCTTGTTTTATACTGGCAATGCTACTTCATCACTCTCACTGCTAGAATATGAACAACCCTCAAAACCGCTGTCCCACGGTTCCTCTTCATCCCCCATTTGAAATGGTTGCTAACCATTCTGTTAGCAACTTCTCAGAGTTTGTTTTCACTGGGATTCTTTACTTCACTTGGCATGTTGTAATTCACCTTTCTTAACATCAGATCATTTTAATTTTTTGCTGAGCTGTATGATTGATATCTTGGATACTAATCTCTAATTGGATATATGATTTGTAAATAGTTCTACCATTGAGTGGTTCACTTTTTACATTTAATTATTTCAACTGTACAGAGTGTTTTAGTATGATGTAAAGTTCTTGGATGTTTTTGCTTTGTTGCTTTTGTTCTTAATGTCAAACTGAAAAACCGTTGCTGGGACCTGGGAGATAGAACATAGGAGTGAAGCAAATGCTTTGCTTGTGTGAGACCCTGACTTCCATACCTGGCACTACATGGCATCACTCCCTCAGTACCAAACCATCAGGCCCACACTACAGGACTAAGTAGCCTGGGAGTGGCCTCAGGGCCAACCCCTCAGCAATGATGAAGAGACCTCAAGAACTTTCTTAGAAAATCAATGTTAAGAGTAATGTCAATTAACTTACTACCTGCTTTCTTCTAGTTTTATGGCTAGGGGCTTTATATCTGATCTTTTAACCCATTTTAAGTTCATGTTTATATCCGGTTTAAAATATTTGTTTTATTTTTATAAAGTAGTTCACGATATTTGATTACATCTAATATTCAAACACCAATCCCACCATCATTACACCATCCACCACCATATTTTGGATATTTCCATCTCAAACCCCAAGCCCTACCCCAAAACAGAACCAAAATAATTAATTTTGTATTATTTGTAATGAATAAACCACTGAAAATGCTCCAAAAAACTTTCCTTAGAGGAGAGTGTGTGAAAATTGCTGCATTTCACCCAGGGGTCATTAAGCCCTTCTCTAAGAGATTAGTAATATGTTATTTTATGTATGTGTGTGTGTAAAAATATATTTCCCTTTAAGATTGGTTGCCTTCTACATGAAACCCGATCAAATGTGGTGTGCTACTGTTAGAGTATGAGTGATGTGAGGTATGACATGTCCAGGGATAGGTTTACTCATGGGTGAGGCTTGGAAGAGCTTTTGGAGAGCAGCTGTGAGCATGGCGGCGATTGAGTTCTGGAAGTTTTCAGCTGCTGGGACTGGGTCCTTGGGGGGACTGAGGGGGAAGGAGCCTCACTGCTGCCCTCCAGGGTGACCCAAATGAAACACCCTGGTGTGGGGTCTGGCAGCATGACTATGGCAAGTCGTTTTATGCTCTCTTCTGAGAAAAAAGGACGATGAGTCTCTGGATGATGGCCACTGATGAGATTATCTGACGTCAGGCAGAGGTGGCTTGTGGGCATGACTGCCAAGTTTCTGGAAACAGGGTGGCATGGAGGGAGGTCACCTATTCCCAGTTCCATTGAACCTGACATCAGGTATAAAATAATAATCCAGTTTTATTCCTTTGAATGTGGTTATCCATTTTTCCCAACACTATTTATTGAAGAGACTTGACATTAGTATTAAAAGGGAAATTTATATTCTTGGATCTTTTTCATAAATAAATTTACCATATGCTCACAAATTTATAGAGAGCACAGAGCAAATTTGGTACCTTAGCTTTAGAAGTTCATTTTCCCCCTCATTTTTAAAATTTAGGGTTTTATTGGTTTATACATCAATGTGTTTTAGGGGTACAGTTTCTACTCGTTTTACAACTTTCACCACACCATCTCTAGCACACAAGCATCGAAATCCCTCTACCATAATCCATTCTCCCTTGGATGCCTGCCCTAGTCCCCCACTTCTGATGTTAGATGTCATCAGAATTGAAACATGATGTGTTTTCTTTTGATTTCGTCTCTTCTCTTGTTCTGTATCTTTACATCCTACATAATGATGCATGCTATCATTTGATATCTGTCTCTCTCCACCTGAGTCATAGGTGTGGGGTTGGGAACAGAGCCTGGGGGAGGAGTGGAGGTATCAGGAATCAAGCCCTGAACCTCATACCCATGAGACACAATCTCCACTACTGTAAAGCTTGTGTTTCCAACCTGAAAGTTGGTTCAAAAAAAAAAAAACTCAGAACTTTCTTTTTTCTCAAATTTTTCTAGAAGCAAAAGATCATCATTGGAGTTGGCAACACAAGAACAATCTTTTGCCTAAGGAAATAGAAGGTCCAAACTCTATTTGAAATTTTAACACCCTAGTTACTTTCCAAGTATCTCAGGCCCTTAGGGTTGGCAGCTCATAGACTCAGCCCGCAGACTTGGAAGAAAAATAGCAATTACAAGCACTGAGTAAGAGAAAATTTTTAATTAAAAAAAGAAAGAATTCCCATAAAATGATCTCAGTTTTCTACTTGGGTATTTTTTAAAGAAATATTGCCTACATTTTGGTTGTGTTTGAATTTTATGTGCTTGGCTTCAACAGTTGGTCTCACTTTCAGTTTTATTTAAATATTCATTGTATTTATTGGAGCATATATTCTCATTTCATTACCTATAGAGAAAGTGTCAGGAAATATTTGTAGAATCAAATGGTGCCATTTTGAAGTGTTGGTATTACAAAATAAACTTAGCCTAAATATAGGTTAGTTATATCAGATTTTATATCTATAAAGACTTAATTTATTTCTGACGAACAATAAAAATTAAAAAAAGAATGCCTCCTGTATTTTTTCTTTTCTACCAAAAAATAAATGACTTGCAACAACCAGAAAAAATATGTGTAGAAAAATGAAATAAAAATCTGATAACGATGAATGTTTATGAATCTAGTTATCTTGGGCAAGATCTAGCTTCTAATTTAAAGGGTACAAAACAAATGTACCAAAAAATAAAGGTATATTAGTGACTTCCTTTAAATCCATGTGTGTCTGAAGTTACAAACAGCATCTGAAATATAATGTTAAAATCAAAATCAATTTCAGTGGCACTGGCAGTGCAAGTCAATTCCACCCCTTAATTTTCCTATCGACTGTCACCTACCTGGCTGCACAGCTTTGGAAGTTTGCAGAGTCCCCAAGGTCAAGCTGCTGCAGAGGAAAGTTTAAGTTGGAAAAGACTCAATCTCCCTGCAACGGGGCGGAGGGGGGTGAGGGGGGGGGGCCCGAGGCTGATTATTTTTCAGATAGAAAGCTACTTTTCTGCCTAGTTTCTCCATTTACCTTGATCTTTCTTGTATTCGCAAACTATCTTGACACGTTGACTTGTATAGATAATTAGAACACCATGTATTCACAAAATGATCTGATTGGTCCATGGGGAAAGCGTTTGCGATTCTGTAACCTGTCATTACAAAACTGACTACTCAGTCAAAACCCACTCATTCTGTTTGCCAGTAGCCTATTGAGTGCCAAGGACTTGAGTTAGTGCTTAGTGTGGAGCTTTGAAAAAAGACAGAGAGAATTAGGATCTGATGAGGAAGCTCAACAAATAAGAGATTGAAAGGTAAAAATAACAGAAGCTTCCAAAATAAGTTTTAAAAGTAAAAAGAGAAAATTGGAAAGGAAAGGGACGAGTAATATTATTATTAGAAATGATGCAAGACGAAGAATCTCCTGATGTTTTCAAAATCTTTTTAAGTAAAAGGTTCTTATGGGAAAACCCTCTTACCTAGAATAGTTTTCTATCAATATCAGCCCTACCATTGCGCTACAGCAAAGTTCAGGCTATACTTACTTGAATGTACATTCTCTGCAAAGCTAACAGGTGATATAGCAACAATATGTAAATTAACAAAGAGAAAGGAAGTACAAAGGCTACATTTGAAATTCTATGTGCAGAGCTAGTCTTCCAGTGACCTCACTGTAGAAAAGCAAATACATCTGCCTCAGAGAAGAAGCAATGCACATACCAAAACAATCCTTGCCATTCCATCTTGTTTTGATCTGGAAGAAAGCCCTCAGAGGGAAATAGGGAAATAGATTGTACAGTAAATGTTGTATCAGAAAGTCAAAATGGCACAGTGAATTAAAACATCAAAGTGGGCAATGCTATGTATAGATAACCTCCCTCATGCGTTCGTGATTACACGAATTACGACTATCAAATGCTTTTATTCTTTTGTTTTGTTTGGGGGCCATACCTGGCAGTACTCAGGGATTGCTCCTGGCTCTGCACTCAGGAATCACTCCTGGTGGTGCTCAGGGACCATAGGGGATGCCGGAGATCAAACCCTGGTCAGCATGTGCAAGGCAAGTATAAATGGTATAAATCTGGTATAAATCTCTCCAGCCATACGTGCTTTTATTCTTTAATAAGGAAACTAACTCTATCCAGTCTATGTAGCACGTATATTGTGTCTTTTTTCATTAAATGACCTTTCCAAATTCAGCTATAATTGAATTTTTAAGTCTTATATCATTTCTATATTTTGAACCAAGTTGTTGTTCTAAATTTTTCTTTATTGATTAAGATCTTGTGATTTATAATCATGGATTTATAACCACAGCTGCTTTTCCCAGAAGGGAGCATAAAATGAGGCCCCCATAACCATGCCACTGGACTCTGTACCAGCCTGTTTCCACTTGGGCTGCCCCAGAGGGGGCGGGTGAGAGCCTTCCCTGCCCCAAGGAACCCAGACCTGGCAGCCAACCTCCACTCCCCTACCCCCGCCATGCTCCAGACCGCTTTCCACATGCTCAGGGCCGAGCCTCACGCATGAGTGAACATATTCCTGGACCACGAGGCCGAGGCCGCTTTGATTTACTCCAGCAGGCGCCAGTAACATCTCCATTCGTCCTAGCCCTGAGATTTTAGCAGCCTCTCAGCATTTACTCCTGACAGTGCTCAGGGGACCATATGGGATGCTGGGAATTGAACTCAGGTTGGCTGCCTGCAAGGCAAACACCCTACCTGCTATACTATCACTCCAGCCCCCTACTCTGTGATCTTGATGACAGCATTTCTTAGATGTAAGGGATTAATACATTGCTTTAAATATTAAATAATATAAGAAATTTATCAAAATGGATGATATGCATTTAGTGTATCATTGCAATGATTCTCCTTTCAGAATTATTTTTCTTTATCCCAGTTTACTCAATCTATTTTTATTGTCCATGATTATTTTTGATAATTAGATTTAATAAACTAAGCTTCCAAACTGCTTTTTCTTTCAAATGTGTCCTTTAACATTTCAACGAAGTTACTCTAAAAGATTCAAGTTCTTTATTTATTTTATTTTATTATTATTATTTGGTGTTATGAATTAATAATGGAATCTTTTGCAGTGACTCCAGCCAAAAGGTGAAAGATTGAAACCAAGAGTGATATGTAGTGATAGAGTAATATTATATGTGACACTATGTATGTGATCTCAGCCTAACCATGTTGTTTTTCAGCTGAGAAATTTTCCATGACTCTGATTTATGTTCGAAAACCTCTCTTTGGCAGCGTGTGGGGGCGCTGATCAGGGGCTATGCCGGACTGTGCTCAGGACTGACCCTGAACATGCTGGAAGGACCATATGTGGTGCAGGGGAATCATAATCAGGGTTGACCGCATGCAACGCAAACACCTTACCCCCTCTACTATCTTTCCAGCCCCTATTCCTTTGTCTTCTTTTAATTTTATTTTTCCAGTTACATTTTTTCATCAGCGGGGCACAAAGAAACCATGGCAGCGGCTGCAGCATCGCTGTCTGCCCTGGCCAGGTCGAGTTGCAGTGCTTTCAGACATAGAGTCGTGGTGGCAGTGCACACAGTGGCTCATCAACTATGGAGTGCTGTCAGTCAACCACCGATGACCTGGGACTCCGCACAGTGTTCAACCTGGCACAGACCCTCCGCAATAGGGTCCTTCTCTGGCAGCTGCTCAACAACCTCTGGGCGCACTCCAACAACCAAAGGGAATCAACCTGAGGCCGCAGATGCCCCAGGTGCTGCCCAGAGACACAGGCAGGTGCGTGTTTGTCAGATTGTTACAACATGCCAGTCGACTGAAAGTTAACATTCAGTAGACTGGGAACACCTGTAAAGGCAATTAGAGGCCCCCCCAAAAGCCTCAGTCCCTTTCAGAGAGCCCGGCAAACTACCGAGGGTATCCCGCATGGCAGAGCCTGGCAAGCTACCCATGGCATACTTGATATGCCAAAATCAGTAACAAAAACGGTCCTCATTCCCCTGATCCCGAAAGAGCCCCCAATATGCCATCAGGCTACATTAGTAGGGACGCATGGAGATGTTACTGGTGCCTTCTCAAGCAAATTGATGAACAACAAGATGACAGTGATAATGATTATTTTTTTAATGAATCACTGTGAGGTACAGTTACAGACTTACAAACTTTCATGCTTACATTTCAGTCATATAATGATCAAGCACCCATCCTTCCATCAGTGCCCATTTTCCACCACCAATGATTCCAGTATCCCTCCACCTACCCCCACCCCATCCCCACCCCATCCCCCCACCCCACCCTGCCTCTGTGGCAGGGCATTCTCTTTTGCTCTCTGTCTTCTTTTTGGTGTTGTGGTTTGCAATAGAGGTATTGAGTGACCATCATTCAGTCAGTAGTCTACTTTTAGCACGTATCTCCCGTCCCAAGTGGGCCCTCCAAGCACCCTTTACTTGTGGTCCCTTCTCTATCTGAGCTGCCTTTTCCCCCAAGCATGTGAAATTGCCTTCCAAGCCATGGAGCAATCCTTCTGGTACTCACCTCTACTACTATTCTTGGGTGTAAGTCTCCCATTGTGCTACTTTATATTCCACAAATGAGTGCAATCTTTCTATGTTGTCCCTCTCTTTCTGATTCATTTCACTTAACATGTTATTCTCCATGTTTATCCACTTATATGCAAATTTCATGACTTCATCCTTTCTAACAGCTGCATAGTATTCCATGTGTAGATATACCAAAGCTTCTTTAACCAGTCATCCGTTCTCAGGCACTCGAATTTTTTCCAGATTCTGGCTATTGTAAACAGTGCTGCAATGAACATACAAGTGCAGATGTCATTTCTACTATATTTTTTGCATCTCTGGGATATATTCCCAGGAGTGGTATTGCTGGGTCAAATGGGAGCTCAATTTCTAATTTTTTGAGAAGCGTCCATACTGTTTTCCAAAAGGGTTTAACCAGTCAGCATTCCCACCAGCAGTGAAGGGGAGTCCCTTTCTCCCCACATCCTCACCAACACCAGTTGCTTTTGTTCTTTTGAATGTGTGCCAGTCTCTGTGGTGTGAGATGATATCTCATTTTTTTTTGATCTGCAGCTCCCTGATGGTTAGTGATGAAGAGCATTTTTCATGTGCCTTTTGGCCATTCAGATTTATTCTTTGAGAAAGTTCTGTTCATTTCATTGCCCCATTTTCTGATGGGGTTGGATGTTTTCTTCTTGTAGAGTTCAACTAGTGCTTTGTATATCCTTGATATCAACCCCTTATCAGAATGGTATTGGGTGAATATTCTTTCCCATTCTGTAGATTGTCTTTGTATTCTGGTCACTGTATCTTTTAAGGTGCAGATGCTTCTTAGCTTAAGATAGTCCCATTTGTTAATCTCTGTTTCCACTTGTTTGTTCAGTGGTGTGTCATCTTTGAAGATACCGTTAGCTTCAATGTCATGGAGGGTTTTGCCAACCTTATCTTCAATGTACTTTATGGATTCTGGTCTGATGTTGAGGTCTTTAATTCATTTTTTTTTTTGCGTCACACCCGGCAATGCACAGGGGTTACTCCTGGCTCTGCACTCAGGAATTACCCCTGGTGGTGCTCAGGGGACCATATGGGATGCTGGGAATTGAACCCGGGTCAACCGCGTGCAAGGCAAACGCCCTACCCGCTGTACTATCGCTCCAGCCCCAAGGTCTTTAATTCATTTTGATCTGACTTTTGTTCATGGTGTAGGTAGAAGTCTGAGCCTTTTTTTTTTTTTTTGCATTTAGCTGTCCAGTTTTGCCAGCACCATTTGTTAAAGAGGCTTTCCTTGCTCCACTTCACATTTCTTGTTCCCAAGATTCAAGTTTTTAATGAATAAGATTACAAGAATATTGCCTAAGTAAATACACTTTGGTTGTATTTTATTTGTTTGTTTGTAGTGCTGGAAATCAAACCCCAAGCTTCATTCATATAAAGCACTGCTGAGCTACATTCCTGCTGAGAATAATTTTACTGAGAATTTCATCAAACTCAGCCAAACTAAGAAATAAAAATGACTGCAATTTTCCAGAAAAGAGCAGGATTGACATGCCCAGGTAGGAAACAATGAATCAACCGTTCTTGTGCTCATAAATGGTTTCTTTTATCAGACCTAGGTAAAACCACATTATAAATGGATTTCTCAGGTCCTTGAGCAGATGACAAATGAAATATGAAGCAATACAAATTTGGACATATTAAAATTCTAGTTAATCCCATGATATTTTTTACAAAACATAAAAGTGGTGTTTAAATAATATGATTGAAATCTAATTAAACAACCCAGAATTAATTCGTGAAAAGTAATTTTAACCTTTAAATGAAGCAACCTCAGCAATTGTATTTAAATCTATATAACCAATGAGATTGTCGTTATTTAACTGGTCATTAAAATCAGTTCAAAATGCAAAAACAAATTATAACATGATAGCACCACATCTCTATCTCCATCAAAAATGAGGCTGGAGTGATAGCAAAGTGGGTAGGGCATTTGCCTTGTATGCGGCCAACCTGGGTTCAATTCCCAGAATCCCACATGGTCCCCCGAGCACCGCCAGGAGTAATTCCTGAGTTCATGAGCCAGGAGTAAGCCCTGTACATCACCAGGTGTGACCCAAAAAGGAAAAAAATTATAGTGTCTAATTTGTTCACCAATTGTACACAGCAGATTTAGTTTCCAGTGAAATTGGGCTATTTTCATAAATCAAAGCCATACTGGAAGTAATCTGAGACTCCACTGAAAATATGTGAAATAACATAATGAAGGCATTTCTCAAGGAAATCTTTCCAGAAAAAATTTGAAAGTCGCTTAAATTCTTCCAAGATGACTATCGTCAAGAACACAACCCTTCATTCTCTAAATTTTAGGATTTTTAAAAATTTAATGAATAACCACCGTGAGATACAGTTATAGACTTACAAATTTTCGAGATTACATTTCAATCAAGAGAGTCTCTTGACGCATGCCTGGCTGTCATTCCTGGGGCCCCTCGGAGGGGATGGGCTCCAGCTTCCCTCCCCACACCGAGCAGAGCTCCCGGAAGCCAAGGACCACCAGAACCTAGCTACAGCCATGCTGGAGGCCCCTCTCCACATGTTCAGACAGGCCTCATGCATGAAGGTACCGGCAGAGGAACCCAGGTGTGTGTAATCCCATCAATGGCCAACATCCAGAGAGAGACTTAAAAGCAAGCTCTCAGAAGCGATATCTTTAGCCTGCTTCTCCCTTTGGGAGAAGCTGGCAAGCTTCTGAGAGTTTCCTGCCCCCATGGAACAGCCTTGCAAGCTCCCCATGGTGTATTCATATGCAAAATCCAGTAACAAGCTGGATCTCATTCCCCTGACCCTGAAGAGCCCCCAGTGCAACATCGTTGGGAGGGCCAAGTCCAGATGGACTCCTAAGATCTCAGGGAAAGGAAGAAATGAGATGTTACTGGGCCCGCCCGAGAAATCGGTGATTAACGGGCTATCATGATCATGATCGTGACATTTCAAGCAAACAATGTTTGAGTAGCCATCCCTCCACCAGTGCCCTTTCTCCACCACCAATGTTCTCAGTGTGCGTCCCACCACCCCCATCCTTTCCACCCCCTGACTCTGTGGCAGGCACATTCCCTCTTACTCTCTCTCACCTTTTGGGTATTATGGTCTGCAATATAGGCACTAAGCAGCCATCCTGTTTGATCCATAGTCTACTTTCAACACGCATCTACCATCATGAGCGATCCCTCCAACCACCATTTACTTAGTGGTCTTTTCTCCCTCCCACTTGCCTTTTCCCCCAGCACATGAGATCAGCTTCCATGCTGTGGGGTGACCCTCCTGGCCCTTATCTCTACTATCCTTAGGTGTTATTCTCCTATTATCTTACTTTATATTCCACAAAATGGGTGCAGTCATTCTGTGTTTGTCCCGCTCTTACTGGATCATTTTGCTTAGCATGATACTCTCCATGTTGATCCACTTACACGCAAATTTTATGGTTTCATCTTTTCTAACAGTTGTGTAGTATTCCATTGTGTAGATATACCAAAGTTTCTTTAACTGATCTCGGACACTCGGGTTTTTTCCAGATTCTGGATATTGTAAATAGTGCTGCAATAAATATACAAGTGCAGATGTCATTTCTACTGTACTTTTTTTGCATCTTCGGGATATATTCCCAGAAGTGGTATTGCTGGGTCAAATGCGAACTCAATTTCTAGTTTTTTGAGAAATGTCCATATTGTTTTCCAAAAGGCTGGACCAGTTGGCATTCCCACCAATGTAGGAGAGCAATTTTAGGGTATTTTTCAGTGAAATCTTAGATCTGTTACTAAACCCCACATCGAGGTGCTGGCAGCTCAAAGGCCAATCCACAGAGAGACAAAAAATGACGGGGAAAAAAGGTATTTGCTCAGGTGTTAGCAATTTGTCCACAAAAACAACATCCTCTCAGGTTTGATTTTCTCAGGGGCTAGTTGGAAAAAGTAAGAATTTATGGCTGTGGGCAGAGCAAAAGAGAATTCTTTCTAGTAGCCATCTGTGCTGGCATCAATGGCCAATCAACTTTGGGGAATGATGTCTTGTTCCCTTTAATATGGTCAAATAACTATTCTTCTCCAGGATATGTATGATGACCTTCAAGAGTCTTTTAGAGAACCTGTTGTTGATTATTCTCCAAAAGTTTTCGGGCATGCCTTTTGGAAAACAATATGGACGCTTCTCAAAAAATTAGAAATTGAGCTTCCACTTGATCCAGCAATACCACTTCTGGGACTATATCCCAGAGAAACAAAAAAGTAAAGTTGAAATGACATCTGCACTTATGTGTTCATCGAGGCACTGTTTACAATAGCCAGAATCTGGAAAAAAAACCGAGTGCCCGAGAACAGATGACTGGTTAAAGAAATTTTGGTACATCTATACAATGGAATACTATGCAGCTATTACAAAGGATGAAGTCATGAACTTTGCATATAAGTGGATCAACATGGAAAGTATCATGCTAAGTGAAATGAGCCCGAAAGAGAAGGACAGACATAGAAAGATTGCACTCATCTGTGGAATATAAAATTACAGAGTAGGAGACTAATACCCAAGAATAGTAGTATATCATACCAGGAGGTTGGCTCCATAGCTTGGAGGCTGGCCTCACATGCTGGGGGAAAGTCATCCCAGATAGAGAAGGGAACACCAAGTAAAATGTGATTGGAAATCTCGAGTGGGGAGGGAGATGCGTGCTGAATGTAGACTAGAGACTGAACATGATGGCCAGTCAATACCCTTACTGCAAACCATAACACCCAAAAGGAGAGAGAGAGAACAAACTGGAATGCCCTTCCACAGAGGCGGGGTGGGGTGTGGGAGATGATATTGGAGGGTAGGGGGTATAATGGGTTCATTGTTGGTAGAGAATGGACATTGGTGGAGGGATGGGCTCTCGAACATTGCATGAGGGAAAAAGCAGCGTGAAAATGTGTGAATCTGTAACTGTACCCTCACTGTGACTCACTAATTAAAAAATAAATTAATTTAAAAAAAAACAAGAACAAACAATGCCCCAAAGGTTTAAATAATTCTAAGCCTATACATACTAAAATAATAAAAATATCATGTTGAAGAGAAAAAAAAAGTTTTGGAGCATGATATGCCCCAGAAGGGTTCTTAAAGCGGTTGTTCTTTTCTCTTCTTCTTTTGTCACCCACAACTGGACCTGATTCAACGTCAAATATGCAGAGCATGAGAATATCTCAAGATGAAATGAAAAGATCACATGGGAAAGAGAAGTTTTATAAAGGGTGCATGTGAGGTACACAATGGAATCTTTAATGCCTGTTCACTTACAAACTGAGAAATGAAGATATTCTGCATCTCCTTTCTAGACCTGAAGACAGAACAAAATTTTATCCAGTGATAAGAATTCTCTGTCTGCCCTGATCTAGACCTGCTCTTCATCAGCATCCTGACTCTACTGGATTTTCTGCAGCTTGGAGCCAAGTCTGCTTTCTAAGGGAACAGCAGAGAGCTGAAGAGCAAAGTAGCCATCTGCAGAAGCTGATCTGACTGGGGGAATGGCAATTTATTGTCAGTCAACTAGAAAGTGAATCATGAAATACATCACTGGTGGTGGCAATGTTACTCATATAATATTTAATATGTAATTAAACCAAGTTTCATTAGTACTTGTTGCAATAAAACCACAGATATTTCTCAGAAATCAGGGCATCCAGCTGGAGGATGTTTATTTAACATTGGTGAACACATAGCCACAGGCATTAGAAGTCAGAACAAAAATAAGCAGGAGCCATTTTTGCTGAAAAGTACTGCAGCCAAAAACAGAGCTGAATGGCTCCCAACCAAAATAGGAAATAGAGTGAACACTCATCTTGCACTCACTAATTCAATTCATTAAAAAGATTGCACGGGATCACTTTCATTGGTTTTTAAAATTAGTTACATGTTTTTACTTGACTTTTTTTAAAATGTGTCTTAAATGCAAAGACTGTATCTTGGGTCATTTCCAACAGTACTCAGGGCTTACTCCTGGCTCTGTGCTCAGGGATCGCTCCTGGCAGTGCTCAGGGGACAATATGTGATGCCAGGAATCAAACCAGGATCAAATAAGGCGCCTGTCTTATCCCCTTTACTATCTCTTGAACCTTGTATTCTAATTCTTATCATCTTTTTCTTTTAAAGGTTTCTCAAGCATGCTTAGGGACTTGTGAGTCAATGCTAGAGACTTGTGATGTGGGGATGCCAAAGTCCTACAGTATGGGGACCACCAGGGTCATACTCAGTGGCGCTCGGAGGTCTCCAGGATTGCACCCAGAGATGCTTTGAGATCCATGTGATGCTGCATATCAAACTGAGATCTCTGCTGCATGCAAAGCATGCACCCTTATTCCTCTACTATTCCCTAGTCCCCTTATCAGAAATTTTAGGTCCTTTGCCAATTTGCGAGAGAATAGAAATTCTGTACCTTCATTTAAAAGATGGGTACAAATCTCACTCTTCAATTGCATGATTTAGGTAAGATATATAACCATTCCAAAATTCTTCAAGTCCAATGATAGACAGATATGTATAAAGAACTGTCAGCAGAAGATTCGGAAATACAAGTGGGACAGAAAAGAGTGATATAAAACAATAGTAAAACAAACTTCTTCAAAGAACACATACAGATAGCCAAAAGGTGTGCATATATATATATGTAAATACATTAAAATGCTTTGCCTCACTATCATCAGATAAATGCAAATCAAAAACAATAAGATATCATCTCACACTAATGAGATTGGTGCACAACATTAAGAACAAAATCAACCAGTGTTGGCCTAGTGAGAATGTTGACTGGTCCAACCTTTTCAAAACAATATGAGACTTCTCATAAAGCTAGAAATCAAGCTTCCATATAATCCAGCAATCCCACTTCTTGGCTTCTACTCCAAGGGTCAAAAAACTCTATTCAGAAAAGCCATCTGCACTCCAATGTTCACTGCAGCACCCTTCACAATAGTCAAATTCTGGAAGCAACCCAAGTGCCCAAGAACAGAGGACTGAATAAATAAACTACAGTAAATGTACACAATAGAATGGATACTACTCTGCAATAAGAAAAGATAAAATAATGCAATTGGCTGCTACCTGGATGCATCTAGAGAATATCATACTGAGTGATGTTAATTAGAAGGAGAGAGAAAAATACAGAATTATATTCCTTATCTAAGGGATATAAAGAAACATTGTAAGGAAATAAATGTCCAAAGACAATAGAACCTGAGAAGTGGTCTTTCTACTAAAGACAGTTCACAGCAGAGGGTACAGGGTAAGAAATAGGATGGGGAGAGACAGTCAGACAATGGTGAAGGGAAATGAACACTCTGGTGAAGGGTGTCATGTTGGAATGTCTTCTGTATGAACTCCTGTCATTAACAATATTGTAAATCATAATACCTAAAATGAAAAATCAAATTTTTCTTTAAAAGGAATGAACCATCATGTGTGGGATAAAAAGATCCAGAGTAAGGGAATAAATGGTCAATGGCAACAGACCTAGAGAACCAGTCTAAAAACTAAGTTTCCCATGGAAGGAAGGTGGGGATACTTAGAAGGACCTTGGCAATGTTGAAACAGAGACATTAGCCAAGCGGCACAAATGCTGGCCGACTTCAACCACGAGTGTGAACAAATGCGGCACAAATGCTGGCCGACTTCAACCACGAGTGTGGAAAGGTCGGACTGCAGCTGAACCTCAATAAGACGATGCTCATGAAAAACAAACTAGTTCCTGACGCTCCGTTTGCTCTCAATGGAACAAACATCTCCGAATGCAGCAACTATGTGTACCTGGGCAAGAACTCAACATGAGGAACGACTTGGCGCCAGAACTGCGCAGGAGGAAGAGAGCAGAGTGGAACACCTTTAAGAGAATTGATGAAGTGGTTAAGAGGATGAAGGACCTCTGACTCCGGGCACATCTTTTCGATTCCACTGTTCTTCCTGCACTAACGTATGCCTCAGAGACCTGGGCCCTACACAAACAGGATGAGAATGCTATTAGGGTATCCCAAAGAGGATTGAAAGAGCTATGCTAGGAGTATCACGTCTCAATCAAGTGAGAGAAGGAATCTGGAGTTCCGACCTCCGTCAACGGTCAAGAATCAGGGACTCTGTCTCATTTGCCAAGACATCAAAAATCAGATGAGCCAGACATGTAATGTGATTCAGAGACGACCACTGGACTAGAGCTGTTACCGACTGGATTCCACAGGATGTCAACAGACCGACATGGCCGCCCACCTACAAGATGGTCAGACTTCTTTGTCAAAACCCTGAATGAACAGTTTGAGGTTCTTCCTGTTCCTGGAGAGAGCAGATATCATTGGGCTACTCTAGCACGCGACAGGGACAAGTTGAGGTGTTACTGGTGCCCGCTCGAGCAAATCAAAGATCAACAGGAAGACAGGTGATACAAGTGATCAATAAAACTTTTAAAAAATTGCAAATGAATTTTTAGGAAAATTTAAAAAAATATTCCAATTAAATTATAAATTACCTTCTATGTTGGTAGAAACAATTATTTAAATTTCTTATGACACACACTAAAGTACATTTTTTACTACACTGTTATTTATTTTATTTTCATTCAATATTAGAAGTACATTTTAAGTTGCTTCCAGAAAACCATGTGAAAATAAAAATTATTTTTAAATATAAGAAAATTTTTGAATGTACTCTCGAAGGAATAAATGTCTTGTTGTTGTTCAAGAAATAGAACTAAGAAAAAAATTTTTAAAAAAAGAGGGGCTAAAGCGATAGCACAGCGGGTAGGGCGTTTGCCTTGCACGCGGCGGACCCGGGTTCGAATTCCAGCATCCCATATGGTCCCCTGAGCACCGCCAGGGGTGATTCCTGAGTGCATGAACCAGGAGTGACCCCTGTGTATCTCTGGGTGTGACCCAAAAAGCAAAAAATAATAATAAAATAAAATAAAATTTAAAAAAATAAAGAAATAGAACTAAGAAAAATGAATAGAAAAAAATCGTCTAATGTTGCTTTTTCGGTAGATCAGAGTGTTGGGGTAAAATCCCAAATAAGAATGGTGGGTCTGGTGTCGAAATATTGAATGTAATCAAAGTAGAGAGAGAGTAATGTGGAAATCACCTGCCACAGGTAAAGGGAGGGTGGGGCGCGGAGGGGTATATTGGGGATTTTGGTCATGGAAAATGTGTACTGGTGAAGGGACAGGTGTCTCATCATTGTATGACTCAGTCAGAGACTTATACCCGAAAGCTTTGTAACTGCTCTATAGTAATTCAATAAATAAATTTAGCACTGTAAAAAATAAATAAATAAAAATAGCTTTATGCTTAATATACATGCTTCTCTGCATAATATAAAGAGATGTAATAGAGAAAAAAGATATAAAGTAATGACAAAATCTTGACCTTGGATTACAATATTGACCACCAAACCCTGGAGGGAAAGATGGGAGGGAATAATGACCAGAGTAGAGGTAACATAGCATAGGAATAGTGTTAAAGGGTCTTGGGCATGTGGTGGGCGAGGGGGCTGGTTCAGTAACTGTGTACTCAGCATTCATGTAACCATCTAACCAAAACTATGATTTTATTTATAAAAATTATTTTTTATAAAGTATTCTTTTACAAAAAGTATTTGCTTACCAAAAGTACAGTAAAGTCAAATATACAACAAATTAGGAAAACGTGTGTATTTTGGAAATATAATGATTCATGGAAATTAAGTGAAACCAGTCTCTCGTTTCCTATCTCATGGGAAATATATTTTAAATATCATAAAATAAGATCACATACCATATTTAAAGTTGCTAATGTGTCCCTTTTCAGAACTTCAGGGCTCTAAAAGAAAGCACTTTTGTATATTTTCTTCAAGAATAAAACTACATAGAGAGGATCCCAACATGAAAGGAAATCAAAAACCACAAATTGTTAAAAATAGATCACATTGAGGAATGTAAAGGTGAGGAGAAATGGGGATTTAAATGAGAAGCTAGGGCCAGAGCGACAGTGCAGGGAGAAGATGCTTGTCTTGCACACAGCCAATTCCTATTCAGTCCCCAGCACCGAAAGTGATTCCCTGAGCACCACCAGGTATGATCCCTAAACACAGAACAGTAAGAACTGAGCACTGCCAGATGTGGCCCTCACTCCCCCTCAAATAAATGAAGTCAATTAGAAGCCAGAGAATGCAAAGGAATGACTCAGCAACTAAGAACTCCTGCTTTTAAAGTGTGAGGTCCCACATGTGACCCTGACAGCCAACGCTGACACTCACCATGATCTCAGCAGCTCTGCCGTCTGAGCTCCCTGGCACCACAGGTGATCTCCACAGCACATGCTATGTGAGTACCGCAGCAAAGCATGCGTGTGACTGTGGTCATGGCAACAACCACTACAAAAAGAGAAAGAGCTTTCACACATGCCTAAAGAGACCCAAGTTCAATCCCTGCAACTTCAGGGTTTGCCGAGTACCACCAGCTGTAGTACTGGGTGGATATCAAATGAGTACCACCACATCTACTGCTTCAGCACTAAGCCATCTGCACTGCCAGACCAAGTTTTGTCAACTGTGGTCCCCCGGTCCCTAGTACTGCTTGATCGCACCCCCCCCCCATAAAAAAAAACATATTGCACAACTGTCGCTGTACTGTCACTATCGCCCTGTTGTCCATCGATTTGCTCGAGCGGGCACCAGTACGTCTCCATTGTGAGACTTGTTACTGTTTTTGGCATATCGAATACGCCATGGGTAGCTTGCCAGGCTCTGCCATGCGGGCGGGATACCCTCGGTAGCTTGCTGGGCTCTCCGAGAGGGGCGGAGGAATAAAACCCGGGTCGGCCGTGTGCAAGGCAAACGCCCTACATGCTGTGTTATCACTCTAGTCCATATTGCACAACAGAAATAAAATGGAATATGTGAGCCTTGTAATATTATTCATTGATTTAAAGGTAGGATCTGAAATCAGATGTAATTAAGGTTAAAGGAAATGCAACCTGGCAAGACATCATTATAAGTACATGTTCCTTAATATGTGTCTTACTGACATATTTGCAAGGCAAGCATTCCTATAAATTGGGTGACAGGGTCTTAACAACTTGCTTTAGTGATTAGAGACTAAACGATCTTGGATAGAATCTGGATCTTCTAGTTCTTTGTCAGTTACCTGACTTTGACACCTTTACTTTTAGGAGTTCAATAACTTATTTATGTATCACCTCTAGCTAATAGTTTAAGTAGAACTTCCCATTGTATTGTACTCACAACTCTTCTGAGCAATGCATGCTTAATCTTCATTGCTTATTTTTCATTTTACTTAAAGGAAATATTTAATATCAAATCTTGAAAGTAATTGTGTGCTGTTCATATCCATGCCACGAATTTTTAAAAGGATAAATCAGAATATTTTTAAAAAGAAAAATCCAAAGCTTATGTTTTAATAGGTAAAATACAATAAAATCATTCTTGGATCATAATATCTGTAATGATTTATGAGTTAGCTGTTGTAGATAATCATCCAAAGGGCTCAGAGACCCCCAAATCATTCTATAGGAGGCAAACTGTCAGTTTCTTTAGGATCTGCTCGTTCATGCTCAGCAGGAGACCGTGGCCTAAATAGGGACAGAAAGCTTGCCTTAATAAACTCCATATTTCATATAAGTCAAGGATGGGATTATTTAATTTAACAGGAAACCAGCATTACAGAAATACAGAAAAGTAGCACAATCTCCACTATGCATTGTGTCACCACCCACATTCCTACACAGAATTCTGGTGCAGGTCAAACAGCGCTAGCTTAAAACAAAGGTGACATAAATTTGAAACTGATCTCCATGGAAGATATCACTGCTTGGCAGGTTTACCCAGGTTAATACCACACCCCTCAATGTTCTTATTTTTCTCTCAGATGCAAACACAGTATGAAAACCTCCTATCTGTAGGTTAATTTGCATTTGTGAAATTACTAGCATTCGTGAGAAATCCACATAATATCAACAAAATACATTATTTTATCCAAGTTACTGATGTGAGAAACTTATAAAGAAAGAAACTATCAAGTTGTTGCTATTATAAATGTATATTAGATCAATATTATTTTATTTTGCCTTAATAATAAATAATTTTATACTGATTATTAGGAAGTAACTATTTCTTTTTTCTTTTTTTTTTTCGGTTTTGCTATGCCCACAATGCTCAGGGGTCACTCCTGACTCTGCACTTAGTATTACTCCTGATGGTACTAGGGGGACTATATAGGATACCAGAGATTGAATTTGGGTCGCCTATGTTCAAGACAAATGCCCTATCAGCTATACACACTATCTCTCTGACCCAGAAAATAGCTATTTCTGAATGAGAGTCTACATTAGAAGTCCACATTTTGGAAGTTGTATTAAGGAATAAAAAATATTTCTGTGAGAAAGGACCAGAAATAAAAAAGGGCCTCTTCATATCTTTACTGGCAATGAAAATTGAAAAGTTTCAGCTTTGCTAGCAAATTAGCCTCAAGAGCAGAAATTAGTAGGCAAATAACATTGTTGGCAGAGAACAAGTATAACACATACATGAAAGGGAAGGTGGTTAATATTTAAATCACTTTAATTCATTGCTGATGAAAATGTCAATTGGTGCAACCTTTTCAGATGACAATGGTGTCATTTTCAGAAAACAAAAGTGTCTTGTTCAGTCATTTCTCAAAAAACTAGGAATTGAACTTCCACATGATCCAGTAATAGCACCTTTGTCTTCTACCCCAAAGCCAAAAAACCCAATTCAGAAAAGTTATTTGCACTCCAATGTTATCGTAGCACTATTCTCCATAGCAAAACCTGAAAATAAACCCAAATGTCTAAGAATAGATCATTGCGTAAAGAAATTATAGTATATAGTACATAAGAGAATTCTACTCAGGTGTAAGAAAAGATGAAACCAAGTAATGTTCTGCTACATGGTTGTATCTGGAGAGTCTCATGTTGAGTGAGGTTAATCAGAAGAAAAGGGACAGACACAGAATCATCAGTCTTATATGTTGGATATGGAGAAACATATTAAGAAAGCAACAAATGGCCAAGGCAACAGAATCTGAGAATTGGTCTATAGAACTGAGCTTACCATGGTCAGGGACGAGGTAAGTAGGTTGAGGGGGTTGCACACTGATGGAGGGTATTGAAACATTGTATGCATGAAACCCTATCATTAACAATATTTTATTTTATTTTTTTATTTTTTTTCTTTTATTTATTTTTTTACAATTACAGATTTATACATTTTTGTGCTCATGTTTCTCCCTTACAAAGTTTGATAACCCATCCCTTCACCAGTGCCCATTCTCCACCACCAGTAAACCCAACATCCCTCCCCCCCTCCCCAGTCCTGTCTCCCCCCACCCCACACTGCCACTATGGCAGGGTATTCCCTTTTGTTCTCTCTCTCTGATTAGGTGTTGTGGTTTGCAATAAAGGTGTTGAGTGGCCATTGTGTTCAGTCTCTAGTCTATATTCGGCCCACATCATCTTTCCCCCACATGACCTCCAACCACATTTTACTTGGTGTTCCCTTCTCTGAGTTGCCCAGAATGAGAGACCAGCCTCCAAGCCATGAAGACAGCCTCCTGGTACTTATTTCTACTATTCTTGGGTGTTAGTCTTATAGTCTATTATTCTATATTCCACAGATGAGTGCAATCTTTCTATGTCTGTCTCTCTCTTTCTGACTCATTTTACTTAGCATAATACTTTCCATGCTGATCCACTTATATGCAAACGTCATGACCTCATTCTTTCTAACAGCTGCATAGTATTCCATTGTATAGATGTACCAGAGTTTCTTCAACCAGTCATTAACAGTATTTTAAATCACAATACCTAGGGGCTGGAGTGATAGCACAGTGGGTAGGGCGTTTGCTTTGCACGCAGCCAACCAGGTTCAAATCCCGGCATCTCATATGATCCCCTGAGCACCGCCAAGGGTAATTCCTGAGTGCAGAGCCAGGAGTAACCCCTGTGCATCGCTGGGTGTGACCCAAAAAAGCAAAAATAAATAAATAAATAAATAAATAAAATCACAGTACCTAAAACTAAAAAAAAAATCAATTTTTAAAAATCTTCCCTGATTAGCTGTATTTTCTAATATGCCATTAACATTTATAGATTGGCCTATAAAAGCTGAAATCATGGCAAAGTGCCTAAACCTATGCTCTACTGGTTTCAAATTGAAATGTCAAGATTTTGACTTAAGAGACTTGATCTTGAATCCTAATTTATGGCATCCTGAGTGATTGACTTCTTGAGGCTTTGGTTTTAAGTCTGTCAAAAGGATGATAGTAATCCATGCTTTGGAAGCTACTTATCTTGTTTATTAGGAATAACAGGAAAATAACCTAGGGCTGGCATTAATGTAGGTAATCTAAAAGTCCCCCTTCCCTCACTCAGGATAGAATCAAATTGTCTTTCACTTTTGTGATTCCTCTATAACTCAAGAATTCTCCATACTTGGCCATTTAATAATTGCTGAGTGGTGTCATCAAAATAGCAAAATCCGAATATGCATATTTTGATGAACTACCTGCAAGTAAACAGGATTTCTACACGATACAAGTATAGAGTCACAAACAGGATAGATGATCAAATTAAAGAACAGTAGATATTTATGATTTATATTGAAATAAATGCTAATGGTTCTCAGAAAAAGTACTTTGAATTGCTTATAGAAGATCAAGAAAATCTCCTTCCTCTTCTCATAGCTAACTTTAATAATGTTCAAATATACAAGCATACAGTAGACTAACAATAGAATTCAATATTGATTTGTTTGTCCAAAACACATACAAAGCAAATCTCATGGAGTACTTTATGATGTTAATAGTTTGCTTAATCACATCATTTGGAATCCAACACTTTTCTCTATTTTAAAATGAGTGTAAAAAAATCAATATCCTCTCCCTGCACTATATGTGGATTGCCACTACATGATGCACTCATAATTTTCTTACAGTTCTTTCACATCAAAACCGCATCAAATTGCCATTCGATTGGCTTCATTCGGACCTGCCACAATATTATTGTTACAATATGAACCACATTTGCATACATTAAAATACAGCAGAAAAAAAAGTAGCCTTTATGCATGCTAAATAGTTGTTTTTCCTAAACTTAAACATCTCAGGTGGCTCACTGCTATTCCCCAAGCCCCTAAGGGCATTTTTCTACATTAAAAATTGCCTGCATCCAGGCAATTATTTGCAAAAATAAGAATCGACAATACCTTTACTTATTTGTGATACTGTCTCTATTTTTCTACTTGTTTCCAAGCTGCAAGGCTTCAGTGAAAGCTGAATTTTTACGAGTTCATATTCTCCTGCTGTTTCCCACTCACCTCAAGTCAGCCTCCCCTGTTGCAAAGGGCATGTGCTAATGATCCAAGTCACAAGTGGGCATATAAAAGAAAACTAAAAAGGCTATAATCACTTTAATGAAATGAACAAGGGAGGTTTTAGGCAGACCGTCTACAAGGCTTTGAGTGGTAGCCCTGTTCTCCTTCCCACCACTTCTACTCCATATCTATGCCAGTCCCCTACCTGCACCCTGGTGGGCCCAGGGCCACAAGCTGTACACCCTGCTAGCAGGACATCTCATGAACATTGTTATTCATTAACTACACCTGTCTATTTTAAACCACACCTCTGACTACAGCCTGGTGTTTGCCTGGAGGTAGGTCATTGAGAGTCAATGCAAATGAAGGCAGTTCCCCAGCAGGGAAAACATTAACTTGGGGAACTTTGTGGACAAAGGTCTTTCTCAAAGCTTACGGATAGTGCTCTTAGGATGTGACTACATTACCCGACTGTTGAGCCAAGACCACCAGTCTGGTGAGATGCAGGTTCTCCCAGGGAACTACTCACAGGATGCTGAGCTGTCACCACTGGAAATAAAAGCAACACAGCAGACACTGTATGATGCATCCGTTATATTGCCGCTCCATCTTCTATCTTGAGTAATATTCACTAGAAACTGTTAAACACAAACTTCCTTAGAGGAGATAATATACCTAACCTCACCCCATTTTATGAGCAATTTCAAGTTGGGGAGTCTCTGGGTTCCAAAACCAATGTAACTGCCTTTCTCTAATTTCCAGCTAGGATAGATTGCTTCCTCTCCAAATACCAATGTGGAGATCAAAAAAAAAAAATGAGATGGAAGTCTCTTTGAAGACTTCCCGTTTTTCTCATCATTTCAGAACATCGTACTTCCCATGGATAGAATTCAGAGGGGACTTAGGTGGTTATAAGATTCCTAAAACTACCAACAGTTCCTAGGTAGACAAAAGTGGGGAGAGTCTCCCAAAAGCAGAAACTGGAATGGTTGTTCTGATGGATTCATAATCCAAGGGAAGAAAATAAATGCTAATACTTGGCTCTCAGAGTTGTCCAAGTAATGGAAAGAGCAGAAGCCTCTGATCATTGCAGGACTCAGTTTTCTCTGGGGCCTCATGTGAGTGTGCAACTTTCATTTTATTTTCTTTAATTTTCTCTTGTTGAGATAACTCTGAAGTTTATTGAGCAATGATAAAGGAAATTGAGCATGTGTATGAGGATTAGGGGTACACAGAAGTCTCTGATTAGTGATGTAGAGGAGAGGAATACCTATATATACAAGCCACAAAACCAACAACACAGGAAACATTAGATTCAAACCACATCAACCAAATCTAAACATGTGATGGTCAACGAAGCAGGTTGGGGAGTTGGAGGAACCTGGGGAAGAGAGAGAAGTTGACACTGGGGATAAAACTGGTGCTAAAACTCAACTATAAATAACTTTGTAAATCACTGTGTTTTGATAAAATAATTTTTTTCAGAAGGAAGTCTTGGGGTTTTCCCTTTGGTATAAATTAATGACATTAATAACATTAATAACATTCTAAAAATACTCTTTGTTAATAAATGATAATAGCAACATAACCTTGTATACTGCTATTCAAAAGTAATTTGACTTTAAGAATTTAAGAAAATACCCATGCATCAGGAGTCTAATTTTTCTTTTCACACATAATTTATTGTATTAAGAAAAAGCAAAAATTTATGCATAAGAGTGTTTAGGACTATACTTCATAATGATAAAAACAAACAACAATCTGTCAATGAGTGTTAAAAAGTAATAAATTCACTAATGCAAAAGCATGCCTAGGATATTTAGCAATTTCAAATTCTCAAAATAAAATATCACACAAAACAAAAGGGAGATGTATATGGCTTTATCTTAGTACTATAAGGATATAAATGCATAAATATCTCCTTTTAAATGTAAAGAAATTCATTAACATTAACAACATATCTGGATGGTGAGATTTTAAGTCATTATCACTTGTATTTTTTTCCTTTCCTATTCTTGAATATTCTACAATAGGCAAATATACATGCAGAATTTAAACACAAAAGAAATATTTTAATACTATTACTCAAGGGTAAAACTCCAATCACTCTATGTTTTTAAAAATGGAGTCAGAAAGACAGTATAGCAGTAGTGGGCTTGCTTTCCACACAGCTGACCTGGATTTGATCCCTGGTAGCCCATATGTTCCCCTGAGCTAACCAGGAGTGCTCCCTGAGCTCAGAGCCAGGAGTGAGCCCTGCGTACAACCAGACATGTCTCAAAAACAAACAAAAATCTTTATTACTTCATGTATTTATAGAAATTCATGCAGAACAATAATTTGACAATTCTTTTCTTAATGACCTCGTTAATTTATAGCAATTCATGCAGAAAAAGAATTTGACAAAATGAACAAAACTCAGCAAACTATCATTAAAAGGAAACTTTCCTATCTTGACAAAAGGCACTGTCAAAAACCTTTGCCTAATATAATACTTCTTGGTGAAAGACTGAATTCTTTCCCCTAAGTTACAGAAGAAGGTCACTTAAATCTTCATGATATGTCAGTAGGTGGGACAGAGTAATAGCAAACTACTCAAGATGTTGTCCAGGAAACAATAATACAAGAAGCACGTTGAAGATATAGAATATCAGGCCACAACCTAGGCCTACTGAATCAGTCTCCTGTTAAAAAAGGTTCTCAGGTCATTTAAAATACCCATTATAGTTAGGTAGGCCTCTTTGGAGTAAACCAGAACTTGCTACAGAACTAAACAACTAGACCACTTTGAATTCAGTCTCACCTTCAATACTATGAGGCTTTGAGAAAAGTTACCTAACATTTCTGGGTCTTAGATTCCACACCTAAAAATATGTGAAAATTCTATCATCCTTGCCAGATTGTCATAAGAATAAAGACACTAGATCTGGTAAAAATTATATTCAATCATCTACTATTAAGTATATTCTTTTAAGAAGCCCAAGACACACTATTTCCTTCATAAATAAAAAACTGTAGCAGCAAGTGGCTACCAAGATAAGTGCAAAAGTATAAATTGCAGAGAGCTAACATTCCCCAAAATGGATAGAGAAAAAGCAAAAACAGGATTCAGGCCTCCTGGGTACCACACTATCTCATACCATGTTTGATTTTGCTGGACTCTTATCACCAAACTAATAATTTCCCCACCTCCCAGCCATTTCCTGAACTGCTGAGTTACGTATTGCTGGGAAATAATATCATAGTCATAGATGGCATTAGTCTATGTGTATATAGACATAGCATTGCTGTCATTTCTAAAGGCCAAATGGAGACCTAGTTAGGACATCACCCTCTTGAGTCTATTTTATTTGTCTTCTCAAACTTTAAAAAAGAAAGTTCTTTATTCCAATATTATAGATAGCTGTTGCTTCGCAAACTTGCCCCTACCTTCCTCAGAGGGCACGGAGAAGTTGAAGAGGAGGCAGAGCATTCCAGATTGGCAGGTGGCAGGTGGCAGGTGAAATAAATGAGAAAATTTTCTTTCTTGCGAGATTTTTCTTTAGTGGCTGCAAAACAGGTCTCCATAGCCCATTAGGATTTTAAAACTTTATAAAGATATCTTACAAGTTTCAGTTAGCCTCTCCATTTCACATTTAACTGTAGTTCAGTCCTGCTAGATGGGGTGTTAATGATTGAAACAGAGTCCCAAGATTAATCATGATTTTCCAAAAAGGTTTTTTCTTGGTACTTCAGATAATTTAACATCTTGGGGGTTTTCTGGACCACAGCAAGTTTGATTTCTCTGGGTAGCTTGCCAGGCTCTCCGGTCGACCACGTGTAAGGCAAACGCCCTACCCACTGTGCTGTCACTCCAGTTCTTTGTTACCTAATGCAACCAATATTTTTCCAGCCTCTAAATCACCCAGGGCAGGTACTAACTAGACTACTCCATTTCTACTTCCAGAGAACACTGAAATTATTAAAACTAAACTGTCCTACACAATTCTCCAGGCCCTGTCTTTTTTTCATGAAAGGGAACATGTGCTTCCACATTTCTTCTGCCTCCTGGCAAACCCAGGTGCTTCCTCATGTGGCCCTATCTCCTGTTTGTAGAAAACTTTGGCCAAGATTTTTTTCCTTTCCTTTTCAGTTTGTTTCCTATCTCTTGGGCTTTATTCCTGGTTAAGATGAAACTTAGTTTATTTCAGTGTTGTGAGCAATGCAGAAGAGATCTTGTTTTGGTTGAATCTCCTGCTAAATTCTCATAAGCCAAGGCATTGCCACCAGAGTACAAATATCAAATATATTCCTTAATGATAACCCCCTCCCCATCTCTGCTCCAAATCCACTTGACACTGGACTTGAAAATCCAGAATGACTAAGAATTGACTCGACTTCCCAAGGAGAGCATCGGGCTGAGTATTCACAAGGCAAGTTAGGCCATATTTGAACCCATATGTGAACCACACAGATAGGGTATTTACTTCAGAGAGTTTTTTAACATCAAGCCATAATTTTCTAACAACTATCCCTTTATTTTCTTGGAGTGTAAACGTAGACAGAAAGAGCAGCACAGAATTAAGAAGCTTCACTGCTGCTTTAAGCATAAACCTAAAGATGCATGTTTTTTGCTTGCTTCCAGGAGGAAAATTTCAAGCCCAATGTTTAGGGTTTAAGGAGATATAATAGGAGTTAGGGTTCATGTCTTACTTGCATCTACGTCTTCTTCACTCTCTGGTTCATCTGGTCTCCTGTGTACCTCCCTGATACCCCAAAGCCTGAGTGATGCTGTAGTCTTAGGCTCTCACATTAAACTGACAGCCTGATTGGCCAAGAATCTTCAGGAATAGCAACACCCCCTCCCCAGCTTGGGAGACCTCAAACACAAATTAAAAGAAATAATGTTTTTAATTTAAGTAACATTATATCAATTTACAATGTTATATATTCACATGTGTAGAAGTACAAGTTAATATTTGACTAATCTATATTATGTTCTGCAGAGTCTCTTGCCCCCGCTCCTGGCTGTCTTCACTGGGGCCCCTCGGAGCAGGGTGGGTTGAGTTTCCCTCACTACCCTAAGCAGAGCCCCAGCAGCCAAAGACCTCCAGAACCGAGACAGCCATGTTCAAGGCCCCTCTCCACATGTTCGGACGAGCCTCACACCTGAAGAAACTGGCAGAGGAACCCAGGTATGCGGCACCTGGGCTGAAATCTTCAAGCCTGCTCAGATCAGGACTGGGCCTCATCCACCCAGACCCCCTATTTTCCAGTAGCTTGGCAGTCACACACACAAACTGTCCCAGCACCGTGTAATTCAATCAACGGCCAAGTTCCAGAGACTATAAACAACGCTCCTCAAAGCATGCATGGCCTCTATTTCTCCCTCTCAGAGAAGGTACCAAGAGCATCCTGCCTTCATGGCAGAGCCTGGCAAGCAAACAATGCAGTAACAATGATGTATCTCATTCCCCTTACCCTGAAAGAGCCTCCAATGCGGCACCGCCAGGAAGAACAAGTAAAGAGAGGTTGCTGAAATCTCAGGGCTAGGAAGAAAGGAGATATTACTGGTGCCCGTTTGAGAAAATCGATGATCAACTGCATGTCAGTGATACAGTGATATTATATTCACTGCTAAAAGTCAAATTTTCATCCTTTATTAACTAATCTTGACTGAAGAGGTGGCAGAGCATATACCCTGCATGTGAGGACCTGGATTTGAATACCAGAACTTCACATACAAAATACTGGTTTCTTTTCACATATTTAGCTATCCCTTTCCTCTTTTAATCACTATTTTGAAAATTCTCATTTCTTATTCACCTATTCTCTATTACTTTGGTGATGTTAAAAGTTCCTTTCCATTCTATTTTTTAAAAATTTTTAAATTTTTTTATTGAATCACCGTGAAATAGTTAGAAACCTTTCGTGTTTAAGTTTTAGTCATACAATGATCAAACAACCATACCTCCACCAGTGCACATTTTCCACCACCAATGTCCCCAGTATCCCCCAACCCCACATTCCATCCCTCCCCCTGTTTCTATGGCAGACAATTTCCCCATACTCTCTCTCTACTTTAGGGTATTATGGTTTACAATACAGATACTGAGAGGCTATCATGTTGGGTCCTTTATCTACTTTCAGCACACATCTCCCATCCAAAACTATCCCTCCAACGATCACTGACTTAGTGATCCCCTCTCTATTCCAGCTGCCTTCTCCCCCAGCTCATGAGATAGGCTTCCAACCAGGGAGCAATATTTCTGGCCCTGTCTCTACTGTCCTTGGATATCAGTCTCATATTACGTTATTTTATATTCCACAAATGAGCCCTTTGAGTCCTTCTTTTAAATTTGGTCTTGAGTCTATGAAGTTCCTGAGCTGTTGTTTCTCCGTGAAGTAGTGTATTGTTTCTTCAAGTTTAATTGAGAGTTTAGCCGGGTAAAGTATTCTTGGTGAGGCATTCATTTCATTGAGTCATTCTGGGCAACTCAGAGAAGGGAACACCAAGTAAAATGTGGTCAGAGGTCATGCGGGGGAAGGGTGACACGTGCCGAATGTAGACTAGACACTGAACACAATGGCCATGCAACACCTTTATTGCAAACCACAACACCTAATCAGAGAGAGAGAACAAAAGGGAATACCCTGCCATAGTAGCAGTGTGGGGTGGGGGGAGACGGGACTGGGAAGGGTGGGAGGGATGCTGGGTTTACTGGTGGTAGAGAATGGGCACTGGTGAAGGGATGGGTTATTGAACTTTGTATGGGGGAAACATGAGCACAAAAATGTATAAATCTGTAACTGTACCCTCACGGTGATTCACTAATTAAAAATAAATAAATTATAAAAAAAAAAAGAAAACTAGGGGAGCTGAGCAAAATCAGCCATTTCTTTACACACCCTGAGTAGAATGTCAAATCTTTTGTTATCTTTTATTGCTTTGACATTTTGCCCTCAGCTTTGGATTCCAGTTATTACTTCCAGAGCAACAGAAAACCTTATCATGAACTTTCCCACTTAACAATTAAACATTGGTTCAGATTCAAAAAAACCAAAACAAAACAAATGAGTACAGTCATTCTATGTCTGTCCCTCTCTTTCTGACTCATTTCACTTAACATGATACTCTCCATGTCCTTAGTTATATGATTTTAGGATTCCTACTATCATTTAATTTCCTCACTATTTTTGACAGAGTTCACTGAGATACACTTGAGGAGGTTCGATTTATTTTTTGCTAACAGGTGAGACTGAACCAAATGGAGGTTTCCTTAGATTTAAGAGATAACTATGAAGTTCAGAGTCTTAGGACTTCCTTTCTTCCTACACCACAAACTCCCCTAGAAAGTCTTCTTGTCCCAAACTTTTATCACCTAAGAAATAGCTTACTCTCCCAAGGGCCAAAAAAAAAAAAAACTGCTTCCATAGCCATTGAAGTTGGTAAAATGAAGCACAGAATTTTCATGGGTCCAAATTCCTACTTTCTTGATTCATCCTGGACACTGACTGTAATAACCTGCTGGGAGACCCCAATAAAAAAGACTGCCTTTACAAACACTTTGCCTTTCCCTTCATTCATAATTGAGTTGAGCTTGTCAATAAAGCTTTCCAAAGGCCAGTCACCACAATGTGCTTAGACAAGGATTTACATTCTTTCCTCCTCCCTTAGTAAAAGCAAGACTATTTTTGTTCCCTTTAAAAAAATGAATAGAAGTTGAAGGCAATTGGAAGCAGGCTTTGGCTTTTCTATCCTGGTTTAAAAGCCACCCACTCTAATAGAAATACACTGTTGACAATGAGATCTTGTCCCACTTTTTCCTGCTACTGTAACTCCTATGATGCTATCTAAAGGAATTTCTAAAACTGGGGCCTAAAGTCTTTTTGCTCTGTGCTTTTCCTGCTGTGGCTATTCTATTGGGCATTCCTTTTCTTCTTCTAAATTTTTTGGGGTAACATTCAAAAATGACAAGTCACTAAACCTGGGTACAATTTGGGCCCCAAACAGCCATTGTTCTTACTGGCTTCCTTTATAAACTCCTGGTAAAAATGAAAAGGAGAGCAGCCCACTTAATGAGCATATTTCCCATATTGCTCTTGTCAGTCATCCTCACCATTTCCCATTTCCCACAAGTGCAATCACCAAATACTAAAAGTAGCTCTTTTCTCTTCTGGTAATATTTGCTTTATTTTCCTCAAAACTTATGCAAATAAAGATTAATTGCACCTAGACTATATAGATCATTTTTTAATTAGCAGAGTTCACTGTGCTTAGAGACTATGGTGATTAAATAGGACAGCAAAATGGCAGATCCATCATAAAATTTATAAGATCCTCACCCCCCCCAAAATTTTAACATAAGACGCTTTTATTCATTTGAACAATGCAGCCTTACAGTAAAAGACAGGAAGGCAACTAATGTGAGCTAAAGCCCCATATTTGCATTAACATCAGTCAACAGAAGAAAACAACATAACCTATTTTTAATTACATTCAAGGTGTTCTTCCTATTAATCTGAAACTTAGACATGCAAAAATAAATCCACTGATAAAATATTACTTTCCAGCATATTGTAAAAGGAAATAAAATAATCCTGGACATAAAACAATGTGCAGTGAACTCTTCTTATAAACTCTTGCATGGTAATTTCCCAGGAAACCAGAAGTCTGCAGATGCACAAACTAAAATGCAGATGTGTACATTTCAAAGAGCTACATCCAGTTTTCACTCCTAATGAAACCAATTCATTTTCAGAGTTGTACACAGAATTACACATCCCTCTACGATGAAATGGAAATACGGTCTCCAATGATGTGTTTGAAGATGAACATTTATTCAATAAAATTTGATTTTCTTTTAAGCCTTTATATAATATGCAATCTCTGAAGACTGGCAACTAGAGAACCACTAGGTGACCTTGTTCTTTGGTCTCTCACCATGAGCCCTGCTGAATCATCCATCGTCTTATAAGTTGTGTGCCAACTCTGGAACAAACACGAATGTCTATCTCCTCTCCAAATGCCCCACTTCTGCCAGGAAACTAACAGATGCACCAACAAATGTTGCAAGTCTGCCTATTAAACGTGGAGCTCATTGAATTTCTATTGCATTTCTCCAGCAGAAGTGCATTTGGAGCAAAGAAAGAAATTAAAATGAAGTCAGGTGTCATTCAAGAAAATTACCGTCCCGGGGAGGATAGTTTTGAGTTGCAGCTTTGAGTTGCCATGCTGTGCCTTTCACAGCTGCCTACAGTTCTTGTCATTAATAACCAGTAAATAAGATCTGCAGGTGGGCCTGGAAGGCACCCCGAGCCAAGAAGATGGTAGTTAGGGCTTCTGTCTCTAAGATGGGTGGCCAGACTCATTTGCACAACCCAGCTTATGTTTCCACACAAAAGTGCAACCCTACTTAGCATAGCTTCAGGGAAGCTGCCACAATATAGGGAATGCTAATTACTGTAACCAACTGGCAACGATGCATTCAAAATTAAATGGCCTGTGACTGAGCAGATGAACAATTTTTATGGCCCAAAGATCAGGGAACGGGGATAGTTTGTTAAATTAACTGACGGCCTCTTTGGTCTAAGTAGGTGAGTTGAAGTCATTTGAAAGCCATGTTTGCGTGCAGTTACATACCAGGGTCGCTCCTGTGTAAGTACAGTTCCCCCTGCAGTTTTATGTGGGAGTATGGCTACATGGAGTACATAAAATTTTAAAAGTTCCCTGGTTTAGTTCATAAATGACCAGGAGAAGCTATTCTGAATCCCTGTGGGATTGATTTTTCACACACCAAGGTTTGAACTACTAATTCAAATAGTTGCAGAGAGAGGTATTTAGGAAACCTACAGAACCCCGCATGAACAAAAGCTTTTAACATCTCATTTCTGACATTGATCACACTTAGAAACCAAGGAGTTTTCCTAGCATATCAAGAGTTACTGTTTTTCTAAGTCTATTCCCAGCAATTACTGCTTATCTGAAAAGTCCTTCTGGAAATCTGATAAAATAGAAGGCAGCACCTCTGTAATTCCAAAGTGTCACTTTTAGCAAACTACACATTTGCATATCAAAATTTAAGCCAGGATTTTTTAGTTTCAGCACTACTGATATTTTGTACTAGAGAATTCTTTGTCTCTGTGGTGGGACAGTAGGAGTGGGGAAGGACTGTCCTGGACATTGTAAAATATTTATCAGTGTGCCTGACCTGTACGCACTAGATTCCAATAACAACATTCACTCCTCTTACCCCAAGTTGTGCAAGTCAAAAAGAGTTTATGACACTGACAATGAACTCGGGAGAACAAAATCGCCCTCCAATTAAGCATCACTTAATTGGTCAACAGTTCAGCAAGCATGCTTCTGTATGTCTATATCTTTATCAGCCTGTGGAAAGTGTGGGAAATGCAAAGGGAATGATGGGTGAGGTTTAGGTTAAGAAGTATCCTGTAACCAGACATAACACAGATGGAACCTGGAGGAGGCAATAGTTAACCAGAGACCAGCACATAAAAAGAACAGTCTCATCATATGTGATAAAGGTTAAAATAGACGACTGTACAAGATGCTCTGAAAATAGAAGATTGAATTCTGAGTTTCTTATACGGTTTCTTAGAGGAGAAGAATTTGAGCTGGGGCTTGAAGAATGAGTCACAGCTAACCATGGAAAGAAAGATGTGAAGAACATTCCAGGCAGAGGGTACTGTATGAGCAAACCCAAGAGACATGATACAGCAGGGTAGCTGTGAGGTACCACATCAAGCCATAAGTAGTTCTTCTCATCAATATAGCAACATTTAAAGCATGTGTTTTTTTTTGAAAGGAAGAATGCTAAGAAATAATAGAGAAATATAGGATTTATACATTTTATTATAGTTTAGGTGATAGGGTTGCAACATTATTCAATTTTCTAGCATTTATCACAAACTTGTGCCTACCCCTGACACTGAAGTGCCCATGACCTTCCCCCCAATATCCCTATGTATACTCTGGTCTAATGTTCCTTACCTCCCACCCATGCCTCCATCATTTGCTAATTGACAATTATGGTTTTTGTGCACACTGTTACCTCTCTAGGACCCCCACTGTGGTAGATACACTCCATTTCTGTTCCTGTGTTAACTTTGCAGAAGCCTTTTTATTCTCCCTCCTCCATTCCCTCACCTGACACTCTCAGGTCTGTCTTTTAATATTGAAGATTTATTTTTGGGGTTTTTTCTTTTTGCTTTTTGGGTCACACCTGGTGATGCACAGGGGTTACTCCTGGCTCTGCATTCAGGAATTACTCCTGGCGGTGCTCAGGGGACCATATGGGATGCTGGGAATTGAACCCGGGTCGGCCACATGCAAGGTAAACGCCCTATCTGCTGTGCTATCGCTCCAGCCCCTGAAGATTTATTTTTGACTGATAGTTTTCATCCCTTGTTTTGTTTCTCTCTATGTAATAAATGAGATCATCTGGTATTAGTCCTCTGCCTCTGGCTTATTTCACTCAGCATGACACCCTCCAAGTCCACCCAAGTTTCTACAAATTGCATGAATTCATTTTTCTATTACCTGCATAGCACCTTGTTTATGCATTTATCTGGTGTTGGATATTTGGGTTGCTTCCATATCCTGGCTACTGTACTAAGAGCTGCAATGAACAAAGATGCAAAGATTCGAATTAACATTAGTGATTTAGCTTTAGATAGCTAGGTCAAATGTGAATACCATCCTTTATTTATTTATTTATTTATTTATTTATTTATTTATTTATTTACTATTACAAGAGTATTCTTCTGTCTAAAGCCGATGGGATTGGCACCTTCGATCTCAGTCCAGCAGGGGTCAGTCACAAAAAATGAAACAAACACATAAGGAGAAAAAAAAAAAAGAACTGTTCAAGTCTTGGGGTCCTTTGGGCAGCCATATGTGAGCACACAGGCTGATGATTTATTTAATACAGCATCACTCTCCCACCCTTGTTCCCAACAGGTGAGTTTTTAAGAGACACTAAATGGTAAACACATCAAAATTCAATGGCATATTAAGAGCAGAGATTGGTATATGTCACATAGACAATCAGCAGGAACCCCTAAATTATAAAGTTGTAACATCTTCTATTCCATTTTTGCCTATTGTGACCTTGATATCTAGAAGACTCTACACTGTTTTTATTCTGTTCTTTTCTGGATGCATTTTTGTTTATTTGTTTTGTTTTTTGGTTTTGGGGTTTTTTTCTTTTGGGGTCACACCCAGTGATGCTCAGGGGTTACTCCTGGTTCTACACTCAGGAATTACTCCTGGCAGTTCTCAGAGAACCACATGGGATGCCAGGGATTGAACCCAGTTTGGATTAAACCCAGGTTTGCAAGGTAAACGCCCTACCTGCTGTGCTATCCCTCCGTACCCCCAAATGCATTTTTGCTTGCCCTGTAATCTATTCTATTCTTTCCTGGCCTCATTTTTGCTGTCTGTTTATATTCTAAGACCTACACTATTTTGCCAGGAAACTATTCCAAACTTAGAGTTGGGTTTTTGTTAGGGGAATAATCTTCCATATTCTTCATAATTAGTAACTAAGAAAGTACTAATTTCCAATCAAATTGGAACATAAAGATAAATACAAGACTCTTTGATATCTATGATAAGCAAAGACTAAATCTGCAGATTAGAATATAACCCTGTGTGCTAATCTAGCCTCCATGATCTTTTATTCAATTATTTAATTTTATCAGTAAACATTAAAATTGCTAAGTTTCCATAAGAGTCTTATGGAGAAGTATGAAGAAGTTGCAGATGCACAGTCTACAAGAAACTAATAATTGGATTGCAAAGTCAAAATTCACAGAAAGATCATGACTTATACAAATTACAAGTGCCAAAGAAGCACAAACTCTTTCTAATATGCTTTCGAATGTGCTGGAAAATAGAAGAGGCTATTATAATATAATGGGCATCTTTAAAAGTAATGCAAGAATTTGAGAAGGGCATGGGACTTACTTTGATCTTCAAATGTGGAAGTGTTAAAAAAGTGAGGGGGAGAAAAAATTAGACATTTTTTTCTCAAAAATGGAAAGTACAATGAAACAAATGTTATTAGTCTATAAGAATGGAGGAGATGTATCTGAGCAAAGTAATGAGTTACTTCAGGAAGGAAAGGTTGAAAGACAGTAAGAATATGTGAAAAACCTTCAGGCTTGAGGATGGGGCAAGGGGGTGGGCTTAGGTTAGATGATGCTTGTATTTATGCCAATCAATGAAAATTGAATTTAATAGTAAGACGTGTTAGAGAAATATAAATAGACAATGTCAAGAAGATGGGAAGTAGTGTATATACAATATAGTTACAAAATTTTCTTGACTTTGGATTGTCTCACAGGTTGAATGAAAGGAATCTTTTACTTGCCCACTGTTTTTGTATTTTATGATACAAATATGTCTCTCTTTTTAGCATTGTGTTAACAAACTTCTTTTCACAAGCAATTGCATGAACGCTTTTATATTAATAGATAAAATATAAAGGAATAATGAAATATGCATTTCATTTCTGTAACCTAATGTCAAACCTATTGTAAACAACTTCTGGCTTCCACTTCTGACTTCAATAAAATGACATCCACTTTTCTCAGTGTCATAGAATAGTCAGTTTATAATGCCTCCCAACCACAAATGCCTGGACTCCAGCCCCTTAGGGACTCTGTTGCCTGCAGCCAGTAGACTTAGGTGCATTCCTGCCTAGAGCAGGTAATACTCCAGCCCAGTTTGTTAGCATCCTGAAAGATAACCCCTTCACTTCCGGAGGCAGATGTAGAAATCTCTTCCAGTTTGTCTTGCTGGTAGTTAGAAGCACATAATTGGGGTTATAAAAGGCATAGGAGTGTGTGGGGAGAGGACAGCTGGAATAGAGAAGGGATTGCTAAGAAAATGATGGTCGGAGGAATCATTCGAGATGGGAGATGTGTGCCGAAAGTAGATAAAGGACCAAACATGATAACCTCTCAGTATCTGCACTGCAAAGCATAATACCCAAAAGTAGAGAGAGAGTATGGGGAATATTGTCTGCCATGGAGGCAGGGGGAGGGTGCGAAAGATGGGGGTATACTGGAGATATTGGTGGTGGGGGATGTGCACTGGTGGAGGGATGGGTGTTTGATCATTGTGTGATTGTAACTCAGACATGAACGCTTGTAACTATCTCACACGGTGAATCAATAAAATTTTTAAAGGAATAGAATTGGATATAAAGTCTGTAATTCACTGACCCTTTGGCTTTAAACAGATGTTCATATTTATATTTTATAATTGATCAAACATATAAGAAAACACATATATGCCCATAGTGCTCAAATTTTTGTGTACATAAGAATCACATGGAATTCCACAGCCTAAAAGTTCCAATTCAATGAGTACACATTAAAAACAAATAAACACTTTAGTGTAGATAGTTCTATTATAACATCATTATAACATATATAATGCTATCTATTCCTACTATATCCCTATTGTAATAGGGACACACTTTTAGAAAGTTTTTTTAGAGAAATATGAGGAATAATTTATTAGAAGTTAGTCCAGGTATTTTCTGGAAATTAGGGCTAGTTGTTCTTGACCTTGTAAGTTTCCCAAATGCTCTACACCACGGATGTACCAAGACAAGGGCTTAATGGCTCCATGGTGAAATACAACAACATTCACACACTTTCCTCTAAGGAAACTCTTTGGATCATTTTTAGTGGATTATTCATAACAAGCAATACAAAATAAATTATTTAGGTCCTGCTTTGGGGGCAGGCTTTGGAGTGGTGGGGTGAAATATTCAAAGTATGGTGGTGGGAAAGTTTAATGGAAGTGGGGTTGGTGTTCAAACATTAAATGTAATAAATTATTGTGAACAACTTTATAAAAATAAAAAAAGAAACAAAAACTAAAATCTGATGACAAATGCCACAAATTCTATCTGATTTCTCTCCAGTTTACTACTCCTTTCTTTGCCACAAAAGCTCCCAAAAGAATAAACAAATATAAAAAGAATGCCTGCAGTGAACTAGGGAATACTCTGACAGGGTCTTTATCAAAAATCAGTTATGTGGGCTAAAAAAACCCACTTAACTTTAGGATTTGAAAAATAAAAGACAGGGGAGGAGAAATAAAATACTGGATTAAAATTTTAAATGTGTGCTCTTCAAAAATTAAGAGAAAGAGCACGCAAATGATTGGAGCACATGAAAGTCATATAGGAGACCCCAAATTTGATCCCTTGCACCATATGCCCCCACACACTGCCCCGACACAGAGCACCAGGTGTAGCCCTGGTGCCACTAATATCACTAGATCTAAACATCATGGCATCCTCAGGCCAACTACCAAAACCACTGTCAGGTTCACACCACTGAGCCCAGCATTGTAGGAGAGTTCCCTAGGACATCAGCACAGCTGAAAGATACCCTCTCCCCCACAAAGAAAAAGATATGGTTAGTAAAATAGGGCCAAAGTGACTACAGTAGGTAAGTCACTTGCATTGCATGTGGCTGACCCAGGTTCAATCTCCGGCACCACATATGGTCTCCTGAACCGCATCAGGCATGATCCCTGTGCAAAAAAACCAGGAGAAAGTTTTCAGTACCACCAAGTGTGGTTCAAAAAACAAAATAATAATAATAATAATACAATATAATAAAAAGATATGCCACATGCTAGAAACAAATATTTGTAATACTCAAAAAAAACAAGTATTTGCAATACTCCTGATTGACTTATATGTAAATGATTTTTTAAAATCTTACAACTCTAACAAGTATGCAGTTGACAAATTAGAGCAGACACTTCACCAAGGAAAATGCTCAACAGCACATAAAATAAGATCCACTAGAGAAATGCAAATTGATACCCCAAATAGATTCTACTGTAAGCCTCCTAGAACAATTGAACTTAAAACTCAAATATCCGAACTGTGGAAGAGCACAGGGAATAAGGAATTCCTATAAGCTCCTGCTGGGAATGTAAAATGATCGACCACTTGGACAACACTTGGGCAGCTTCTGAAACAGACACTGAGAAACGAAGACCTGTCAATCGCAGGAGTGTTGCCTTGTAGATAGCAATGGCACATACCACGGAAGCAATTCAGAACTGAGCCTCCCACTTGCTTTTCATAGCTAAAAGGATCATCTGCTGCTATTTCTCCTTCCTAAGCAAGGGAAATACATTAAGTCAACAGGCAGAAAGAGACCTCCCCTCCACTGTTTATCACAGGGTTGGTCTACAAGGCCTGATGTTGGATGCTTAGCCTTGCAGATTTCATGACACATCTCCTGGTGCTGAGCAGGCCTAGTGTGAACAGCAATGTGCCAGCAGGGGCTGTCAGTTGCAGCTGTTTCCCAGCTGTTTACAGCAGAGCTACTTTGCTTCAGGCTGAGCTTCTGTGCTCTGTCCAACCACCTGGTCTGGTTTCTTCCATCCATCCTCTGTATATCTAATGATGATGGTTTAAGTTTTGATGCCATTGGGAATCTAATAAATGTGGATAGCCTCCATAATGAATTAATTTTAATTTGTGTGGGCCCAAGAGTGATGCTCAGCATTCTCCTTAGCTTAAACTTGCCTGAAGAGTAGGTCAAGATTTTTAGATGTCATCACTAACTCCTAACTCCGCATCCTGGGTGAATTCCATAGCTTTCTAACACCACGGGTTTATTATATGGTGATTCCTCTTTATACAATTTATTGCTCAAAAGATTTTTGTCTTTTTGTTTCTAAAATAGCAAAGTCTTTAGGGCTGGAGCACAGCAGATAGGGTGTTTGCTTTGCATGCGGCCAACCCGGGTTTGATTCCCAGCATCCCCGAGCACTGCCAGGAGTGATTCCTGAGTGCATGAGCCAGGAGTAACCCCTGTGCATCGCCGGGTGTGACCCAGAAAGCAAAAACTTAATTAATTAATTATATAAAATGGCAAAGTTCTGGTAAGAGTAAATGACATAATAATACTATGCTCAGAACAAGTAAGTCAGCCTTGAAAATATTTCAGGAAATATTTAAATATTCCAGCCTATAGGCATTGATATCTCTAACTCCTGACCTCATGTAACAAGTATAATATTCTGCCTTTTAATTCCAAACTCTATTCCATTCTATATACTGTATATTTTGGATTTTTAAAAGCATAAAATCCACGAATCACTGTATATTTTGGATTTTTAAAAGCATAAAATCCACAAATCACACTCTCTTACTCAGAAATTCTCATTGGCTCCTGAGTTTTTCTATGAAGATTTCTCTTTTGGAACCAATAGTATTTTCCACTGGCCAATTCCTATTATCACATATGTGAATCTCTCTTAAGACTTTTACCATCTTATTTCTTTTTACATGGGCAGAGCCTGGCAAGCTACCCACGGCGTATTCGATATGCCAAAAACAGTAATGATAGGTCTCATTCCCCTGACCCTGAAAGAGCCTCCAATCGTTGGGAAAGATGAGTAATTGAGAGGCTGCTGAAATCTCAGGGCTGGGAGAAATAGAGACGTTACTGGTTACTGGTGCCCACTTGAGACAATCGATGAACAACGGAATGACAGTGACAGTGACATTGATTTCTTTTTAATATTTATTGAATATTTTTAGCATACTCCCCACTGTTGATCCTTAAGAATAAACAGCATCCAAATATGGTTTGTCACTGTCCTTAGTGTCTTGAACTATAATAACTGCTAAATAAATCTTTCCAAGACACATTTGATCTTGTCCTCCAGATAAAGACAGCTGGGTCAGAATTTGTCAGGAAGAAGGAATGTGTGTTTCTGCCTCAATGTTTATTACTTCTATGTCCTAAGGTAAGCCACATAACCTCAGTGTTTTCTAGTGAAAAACTAAACCATCATCTTTCTCATCTGTTGCTGGGTCATTGTGATGCATCTATCAGATGATGTAGTGAAAGAAGTTAGAAAATTTCAAAATCCTACACAAGTCTTAGATTTCCCCCAAGTCAGCATCTGGTACAGGTTGTTGGAGTACATACATTTTTTCACATTACAATTAAAACTTCAGAGTACAAAGAACCAATATAGAGTCACTTAATGAGACCTATTCCAGTACCTGAAATGCCAGAGATGACCTTGAGAACCCTGTAGGGTTCAGAGATAGAAATATTAGGATGCCTGACTTGTGTTGTGTTCCTTTCAACAAGCAGACACTCTGAAACACCCGTTGACCAAATTGATTATTAGATTTTTTTAAGTCTTTCATACTTTTTTAGTTAAGCACCATGATTCACAAAGTTTTCCATAGTAGAGTTCCAGACATACAATGTCAACTTCCCTCTGCCAGTGTCCCCAGCTTCTCTCCCACGACCCAGCCTTTCTCTTTGACAGGAATATTTTTGAATCTGATGGTTATAGTTCGGGTCCCATGTTCACAGGTATTTTGGCTTAAAGTAGAAAAGATATTAGAAAATACAGTTTCCTTTAGAATTTAAGTGACAAAAAATATCATATTAGAGCAGGGACAGTTATTGCATTGTAGGACATGGAGATATGCTCCAAATATGCTCCAACATCATATTTTTTCTTTTCTTTTTTAATAAATTTTTTTTAAAAAAATTATTGACTCACTGCAATATAGTTACAAGCTTTCATGTTTGGGTTACAATTACACAACGATCAAACACCTATTCCTCCACTAGTGCACATTCCCCACCACCAATATCCCCGGTATACCCCCCCTTTTCCACCCTCCCCCTGCCTCCATGGCAGATAATACTTCCCATACTCTCTCCACTTTGGGGCATTATGGCTTGCAACACAGAAACTGAGAGGTCATCATGTTTGGTCCATTATCCACTCTCAGCATGCATCTCCCATTGCGACTGATTCCTCCAGCCATCATTTTCTTAGTGATCCCTTCTCTATTCCATCTGCCTTCTACCCTCTACTCATGAAGCAGTCTTCCAGCTATGGGCAATCCTCCTGGCCCTTGTGTATCTATTGTCCCTGGGTGTCAGCCTCATGTGATGTTATTCTATACTCCACAAATGAGTGCCATCCTTCTATGTCTGTCCCCCTCTTTCTGCCTCATTTCACTTAGCATGATACTCTCCATGTCTATCCATTTATAAGCAAATTTTATGACTTCATCTTTCCTAATAGCTGCATAGTATTCCATTGTGTAGATGTACCAAAGTTTCTTTAACCAGTCATCTGTTCTAGGGCACTTGGGTTGTTTCCAGATTTTGGCTATTGTGAACAGTGCTGCAATGAATATATAGGTACAGACCTGAGAGTTCTTTTGCTATATTCTCTCGCTATATTTGCTCAAGCCTTTTATTATTATTATTCAGTATGTTAATTTTATTTTTTAATTATTTTTTAATCAGCGTGAAATATAGTTACAAAGCTTTCCCGCTTGAGTTTCAGTCATAAAATGATCAATCACCCAACCCTCCACCAATGTACATCTTCCACCACCAAAGTCCCCTGTATCCCCCCCTTGCTCAAGCTTTAAATGTATTTATAGTCCCAGAGTGATTCATCCTTCTTGTTTCATTTCATTCTGTTCTCCAGGTATATTCTCTGTGTTTTCTGGACATGGCAGATCACTTGAAAATATGAGTGTTGAATGAAGAGCCATAGGGAAAAATGGCTTAGAAATACCATTTAACCTATGGAATAACCATATCCTTTTGCTACCCATTAAACCTCAGTTTAGGAAGCAGGGAGAACAAAAGGCTCGCTCAGGATTGTTGTTTGGAGATGAGCGTATCCTACAGGAATATCTGCTGATCTGAACCACTATTCTCTTTACATTACCTTTGTACTCTCCTGACGTTATTTCTGGCAAAGAAATTCCAATGAAAGTAAGAACATTTATCTTGCTTGTTTTTACTAAGTCAGAAGTCAAAGCAATGGGGCCAGAGAGATAGTACAGCAGGCGGGGCACTTGCCTTGCACGAGGTCAAACTGGGTTCAATCCTTGCCACCCCGTATGGTCCTCCAAGTTCTGACAGGAGTTACCCATGAGTGCAAGAAGTAAGCCCTGAGTTCTGCTGAGTATGGGCCCCAAACAGCAAAAAAGTCAGGACAAGGAAGTTGAGATTTTCTTGAAAGAGCATAACTTTATGCTTTGGTGGAGGGGTAAGAAGGGAGGGAGGGAATGGAAACAGGGAAGATATTTGTTCACTGAAACAAAAAACACCTCTGCACTGGCAAAATATCTTTTGTTTAGATTGTGTGTGAAGGGTGTGCATGGAAAAGAGAACATTTACTTAGTCCAAGTTCTACCTTTACCAAATGGCTCAACTTTTGACTTTAAACATTGTTTCCAAAAGAATGTATCTCTCCTGGTGGGAATGCCGACTAGTTCAGCCCTTTTGGAAAACAATATGGACGATTCTCAAAAAACTAGAGGTTGAGCTTCCATTTGACCCAGCAATACCACTGCTGGGAATATATCCCAGAGGAGCAAAAACGTATAGTCGAAATGACATTTGCACTTATATGTTCATCGCAGCACTGTTTACAATAGCCAGAATCTGGAAAAAACCTGAGTGCCCTAGAACAGATGACTGGCTGAAGAAACTTTGGTACATCTATACAATGGAATACTATGCAGCTGTTAGAAAAAATGAGGTCATGAAGTTTGCATATAAGTGGATCAGCATGGAAAGTATCATGCTAAGTGAAATGAGTCAGAAAGAGAGAGACAGACATAGAAAGACTGCACTCATCTGTGGAATATAGAATAATAGACTAGGAGTCTAACACCCAAGAATAGTAGAAATAAGTACCAGGAGGCTGTCTCCATGGCTTGGAGGCTGGTCTCTCATTCTGGGCAACTCAGAGAAGGGAACACCAAGTAAAATGTGGTCGGAGGTCATGCAAGGGAAGGGTGACACGTGCCGAATGTAGACTAGAGACTGAACACAATGGCCATGCAACACCTTTATTGCAAACAACAACACCTAATCAGAGAGAGAGAACAAAAGGGAATACCCTGCCATAGTGGCAGTGTGGGGTGGGGAGAGACGGGACTGGGGAGCGTGGGTGGGATGTTGGGTTTACTGGTGGTGGAGAATGGGCACTGGTGAAGGGATGGGTTCTCAAACTTTGTATGGAGGAAACATGAGCACAAAAATGTATAAATCTGTAACTATACCCTCACAGTGATTCACTAATAAAAATAAATAAATAAATAAATTTTAAAAAAATGTATCTCTCATAGAGACACACACTGGTGATACTAAAAGATACCTAAACTTTTATAGTAAGATACTAGTTCTTAAAGTTTTAGTAATGAATCATCATATGAAATCTATTTACCATCACAAACCTGCACAAAATAATGTCATTGTTACATGCAATGAATTTTGCATTTGTTTCATTTTTTTATTAGTGAAAGTTTTTTCAAGTGTTGTTTGAGACCAATATAGAAGTGAAGGAGAAGAGGGAATGTCCACATAAATTACCCATAGGGCCAGTGGAAGACAAACAAATGCCACATGAAAATTTTTAATTTCACTACCCTTGTGAAGAGAGTAAAGGATTCTTTTGCACCTTGGTCGCCCTGCTCCTCACTTACCAATGTATTTCAAAACCCTGTAATGAGGAAGGTGATTCACAGATATAGTACAAAAATAAGACCAACAGAAACATCGTCCAAGAGAAAACAAAACAGAGTGCAAGAAATGAATATTCTGTGATGAAGCCCATAATCATCTTGCAGGATGTAAAAGCAGTAATGCACTACATTTTTGTGCTAAAGGCATCCATTTGTTGAGCATAAGTATCCAAAAGACACTTCCGAGAGTTAGTACAGGGGGTGAGGCACTTGCCTTGCACATGGCTGACTCGGGTTCAGTCTCTTGTACCACATATGATTCTCAGAGTATTGCTAGATGTGACCCCTATACACAGAGCCAGAATTAAGTCCCAAGCACAGCCATGTGTGGACCCAAACAAAGAATCTAACAACAAAAAAAAAACAACAAGAATGTCCAGGAATATGGCTCATCTGTAAAGCATAGGCATGGTATGAGTAAGAACGCCCTGGGTTCAATCCCCAAGCACCTATCTACCCCAAATTCTTCCCCAGTACTTTTGATGCATTTTGGTACACTGAAGCACTCTAAAAGTAGATGAAAAACAAAACCCAAAGTGACCCACAGCCTCTGGACTTCTGGCAGGCCTTTCCTTTATACCTGTAAGTTCTTCTTATTTGCATTTTCAATGACTTTAAATCATCACCCAGAAAGTGAAATTTGTACATATGATCTATCACTGAAAGGAGGTAGGAGATTCCTGAAGACCACAATTGGGTTGCAACTGGGCAGTAATGATGGCATAACCATGAAACCAACCAATCACCAAGGAGGAGAAGAGGGCACAGAGATGTATCGGCAGCAGGTGTCTGTCCAAACCATTCCAGCAGAAAGAACTTCCAATTTCAAAGTGCTCTCCCCAGAATCCTCCGTAACTCGTTTTCCAGCTACCTGTGCTTAGGGCTTACTCCTGGAAATGTGCTCAGGAATCACTCTTGATGGTGCCTGGAAATCATATTTGGTGCTGTGTATTCACACCCGGGCTGAGTGCATGCAAGGCCAGTGCTTTACCACTCTCCCCAGCCTCTCCACCTATCCTTCATCCACATCAGTGACCGTGAAAGTCATAGATGACAGATGTGTCACTGGAAAGGGATTTTCTTACTTGTGATTTCATGACTTTGCATTATTCTTTAAGAATGCTTGTGAATCTGATTAGGGTGAGCCTGGCTAGCCAGACTTTCAAGATTGAAAGGGGAACCCTAAAGGAAGTTTATGAAAAGTATTGCCACCTGTGAAGGTTTTCAATAGACTGTGGGGTTCTAGACCTCTTGGATGCCCCACCAGTTCTTTAGTTAGGGAGAGATTTTTCAAGTGTGGACCTAGGGGGTTAGGCTCTTGCTCTGCAGTAGCCAACCCCACTTTGATTCTTGGCACCACATATGGTCTCAGGAGCACTTCCATAAGCTCTGAGTATACCTGGGCACACCCTCCTGCCCTTCTACCTCCTCCAGGCCCTCCTCCCCCACCAACTGCTGATCCAGTAAAGGTGTATATATCTCTGAATTACGTGGCGTACATGGCTGAGTTAGGTGCTTTATTCTCTACTGGAAGGGTTAAATCACTATACTATCAGTGATTTACTAATTCATTTGTCTTTCTGAATGTAGATTAACACCTTCACTAAGTCTAGCCTGGGCCTGTCTTTCATTATTTTTTATAAAGCATTGGAAGTTTTAATTAAAATTCATTAATTTTAATTATCTGTTGAATAGAACCAGTATTTGAATTCAACTTCTAAGGAAAACCTCACATTTATATAAAACAAATAAAACATACCAGCAGAAATCCAAGAGTTACAGATTGCATGCATGGATGAAACACATAATCTAGAGTTAGCAGCATGATACTTAGGTAGTACAGGCCAAGAGGAAGGAAAGAAGTCACAAGACAACCCCTTCCCCAACCCCATCCAGGTAGATTTACTCTGATTTCAAACTTAAGTTTAGCATTTGTCACAGTGTTTGGTTCATGGCAGCTGTTAAATATGGGTGTGTAGACTAAATTCAGGTTGTACAGAATTGGTTCGTACAGATAAGGGATAAGGGATTTGAAAGGCCAAAATGATAATGAGGAGAGTTGGAAGGAACAGAGATGCATGATGAAATATGGAATTTGAAACTGAGGCATTATGAAGAGTAAGGAGGGGAGAAAGCAAAGTCATAGATGAAAGAGTTGAGAAAGAAGGTAATCTGAAGAAATAAATGTAGCCATATCCTAAATAACGCCGTAACAACTGATTAAGCTGCTAAAGTAATAAATGGGAGGCGCTGATGCTTCAGCTAAAAGAGGCAGAGCAATTTGGTAAGAGCCAATCAGCTACCGTGGACTCCAGGGCCAAGTATAAGTACTTTGGAGAGAAAGGTGCCTTCATATAGAATGCAATTACTTGCAGATATTCGGTAGATCCCATGGAAACAAGAGCCTGGCTTGAGTTTCTGTAGCAGGCTCTCACCTAGGAATGTCTGCTTACACCCAAATTGAGGCAGGAAGGAAAGAAACCTGCTTTATTTTATATCTTCTAGAAATAAGCCTTCAGGATTTCAGAGCCGAGGTCCTATTCTGTTTCTTTGGCAAATCCCACAACCGTTCCATCTTTGTGGTTCAGATGATGATATTCCCAGAGGTGATATTTCCTTCGTTTATTCCCTAGCATTCAACAAGCATCTATGATGTACCACTTAGCCTTAGGTGAAACAAAAATATTCTTTTAAAAATTACCTAATTTAAAACAATCACCCAATTTACCACATTCTAAAATATTTAAAATTACAACTTGCTATGTCACAATGCCAGGGGCTAATCAACAAACAATAAGAGCAACCAGAAGAGATATTATAGTAGAAATAGGCGTTTGTGATGGACTAGAAGGGTTGAGCTCAGTAGTTCAATTTATAAAGTGACTCATTAATAGTACATTGGCTGGCACATCATTGGTAGTTAATGAAATATTTGTGGAGTGATTAAATGAAGGCAGAGATCTTGTTTGTTGGTTTCACAGCTGCACGTCCTTAGATAGACCAGTGTCTGGCACATAAAAATATTTAAATGTTAGTGTGGAATAGCAAATAACTAATTACATTTATTTATTCTGCAATCACTTATAATGTGATTACAAACAAATTTAATGTGCAGACTCATTATTGAAACCTCAACTGCTACTCAAGAGGCTGGCATTTGGTTTCTAGCCAGAATAATACAACTTTTCCTCTGCAATGTAAGCTACATGAGACAAAATTTTGTCTGAGTTTGTTGTTACTTAGAATCTCATTTTGTTTTCTTTTACAACTATTATTTCATCCTTAATTTGCTTCTTTAAGAAGTTTTATAAAATCTCAATTTCTTAGATCCATCATTATAAAAATATGCAATTCATACTTGGCATTTAAATAAAAATCCATTAAAACGAATGCTAATTTCTAGTCATTTCACACAGAAAACTTACAGCACATGTCAATCTATTCTATATATTAATAGAATAAAATCAATATATTTTGTATTATAAAATAAAATCTACATGTTTAGGCATCAATTTTATACATATACATTTAATGTATACATATATGTATACATTAAACATATATGACCGAATCTTTGTTATTTCACAGTAGTAACAAGCATCTTTCACAGTGTTACTCTGAAACATTTTCTCTCAGAATTCCCAGCCTATGAGAAGGTGGTACCATGCCCAACTTCCACACAACTGGGCCAGCACTTCTGATTAATTTTTAATCCAACTTTTATGAGTTTTCTCAGTATTAACCACAATCCTAGTTAGGCAGTGGGAGGAGGGAAGGTGTATAAATTTAAAACCAAAAAAAAAAAACCAGATTGTCTTTCAGGAATGAAAAATAAATGTAATCTGAAATCAATATTTATGAAGTTGTGATTAATTGACTGATGACCAAATGATTACAAAACGTCTGTCTGAAACATCTACTCAAATTTATTAGCTTTGACCAAAAAAATTAAAAAACAATCTGAACTCGGTCAATGAAAGAATAATGCATTCCTAATCAATTTTTAATAGCACTTAAGATTTTATATTTTTTTAAACTTGCTTTTAAATAATTTATCATAAAAATGAATCTGATTTAAACAAGGGGTAAAAGGTGTTCCATAGCTATTTGATGGTTTTCTTAGCAAAGAAATTCAATTATGACTGACTTTTTATTACTGAACTACTTTATTAATAATAATACATCTTGCACTTACATGACGGCACTGGGCCAACAATCTCAGAAGTCCTCATCAGATCTAGGATTTAGCTCCAATTCTACCATTATGTATTAGTTTACCTTATCAGGACCTCAATTTCTTACCTATGAAAGGAACAGCCAGTATAAAACGCTAAAATCTTTCCAGTTCTAAAAATTTAAATTGCAAAAATTTAGGGGCTATATTTTGCCTAAATCAGGGGTTATACTTCACAGAACTCTCCAGTTCACAAGACTTGTGAAAATGCTCCCAAGATGCTAAGAAAGAAATTTAGAAGAAAGTCAATGAGTTCTGTAATTTTTCTTTGCCTATTAGAGTAATAGCAGCACTGGTTAATGCTTTGGGCTGAAAACTGCTATTTGAACATCATTTGTGAGAGATTCAGAGAGGAAAGAAAAGAAGAAGGAAGGAGGGAGGGCGGGCGGGAGGGAGGAAGGAAGGAAGGAAGGAAGGAAGGAAGGAAGGAAGGAAGGAAGGAAGGAAGGAAGGAAGGAAGGAAGGAAGGAAAGAAGGAAAAATCTCTTCATATAGCATAGGGAAAAGATAGAACCTGGTCATAATTGTGTCATTGAAAACCAGAGCTGGGAATTAACTTGGGTAGTTTAGACCTAAAGAAAGTCCTTATAAGTTTACACTGCTAGTATTTAGATGTGTGTGTATACATGTGTGTGTGTGCCACCCACGAAGTTTTAGTGAGCAAAACAGTTAAGTTACAGCATTGTCCTATTCTGTTTATGCAAACAGTAATATATATATATACATATGTATTAAAATGTTGGCAAGGATATGTGCTAAAATGTTAATATGATTACCTCACAGGATAAAAAGGCAAGACATTAGTATAGAGAAATGTTTCATTATTATTTTATAGTTTAATGATTTAATTTTCTTTAAATGAAGCCATATTAGTATTATAATTAGCAAAAAAAGCAATAGTAATCTATTTTGACATGAAAAACAAGAATAGACGATGTTTAAAGTAAAACAGCCTTGGTTTGTAATAAAGGTAGACTAGCTAAAGAAAATTCCAGTTGGTGGAAGGCACATTTAATACCACACACTAAGTAAATCACATATAATCCCTGATTTCAAAAAGCAGAGCCTATTTGGGGCAATTATATAAAATCCATCTATGTAATACATAATCAGCACAGAAATAGCCATACGGACTTTTAAAGCAGCGCTCAGAAGTTATGATATTGGTTAAAAAAAAGGTGGAAATGTTAAAAGTAGTATAAATTTAAACATGGTTTTAAATTTAGGTTATCTTTGTGAATTAGTATTAACATTAGTAACCACAGTGATCAGCAAGAATAAACTTGACCAATATCAATGGAAAAGACTATTTATTTTTTTTAAATATCACCATGTGGAAAGTTACAAAGTTCTCAGGTTTATGTCTCAGTTATACAGTACTCAAACACCATCCCTTCACCAGTGCCCATATTCCACCACCAAAATCCCCAGTATACCCCCCGCCCCCGCCCCCTGGAAAAGACTTTAAAGTAAATAACTGTCTTCAACATGACATTTTGCTATACACTTCTCAGTTATGAATATAATAGGCACAAAATTCTAGTCGTCCATGCCACTCAAAGAGTGGGAACAACAGCCCCTAAAATACCACCTTTAGGTATAAGCCTGGCTGGGCAAAGGAACAGAAGGGAAGAGTACAGTGTGAATAGAATCACAATGTATGACCTGGGAGTGAGGGGTGTGGGGTGGGTCTCATTTTGAAGTTTGTAATCTATATCCAGGACTGGGAAAGATGCAGACCCAAAATGTGAATTCTACACATTTCGGTTCTGCATCTGGGTTCCCATATAAACATGACTTTGCCTTAACACAGCAAAGAAATTGCAAACCCAGATGACTTTTACACTGAACATTCTGAAGAATGGCCATTGAAAATACAACCACTGACTGTTTTGTCCCACTTCCCAGTTCCACAAAAGGAAATTACTGAGTTGTTTGGAAGGTAAATCCTTGCTACCTGTGAGCCCATTTTGAACTTGGTGTGGGTTTCTTCAAATCGATTCCAAGCTGCTCCTATCTCATTTATTGTTTGGTCCTTTCACATACTCATGATGATAGTAAGCTTACATTGAACACACACATACACACCACCACCACCACCACCACCACCACCACCACCACCACCACCAGCACAAACAAGAACGCAAGAAACACAGAGGTTAAATAAATCCTCTGGAGCCAGTAAGGCCAGAGATGGCAACAAGATTTCTACCCCAGCATTTCTGGTCCCATCAAGTCTAGACCTCCTTTTAACCAGGAAACTATTTCTTCGTATTCTTCTTCCTCTTTCCCTGAAATATGAATAAAAAGTAGTTGCTGTGGTTTTGCTTCTAAGCGCCCCAACTCACTCCAGCTGCGTTTGGCTGCATACACTGATCATACCAGCCTTTACACCCATCTAGCACGCTGCAGGTGAGGTTCCGGTGTACTGTATTCACCGTCAGGCTCCGAGCGTTCCGACGCTTCTCTCTTCATCGGTGGGAACGCGAATTTCAAACTTCACCTATGTCCCCGCCGAAGTTCCGAAGTTCCGACGCACCTTCCCCGGACCAGCTTACAGGCGTTGCACGCCCGGGCGAGCGCGCTCCGGGAGCACGCATGCCCTGCACTCAGTACCTGCAGCCTGCTCACTCGTGTCTATGCATTCCCGTGCTTCGGGGCCCTTCAGTCTCTAGGATAAAAACCCACCGGAGGACCCAGAGTGGAAGTTTGCCTTCTGGGAAAGCTGCGATCAAGTGTAGCCAACGCCCCACGTGAAACAGGGACAAACCGTATTTGGTACTCTTAAGCCCTATGACTCCGGTTTAGGGCAGGGAACTGAGCAAGCCAGAGAGTTGTTTTTCAAGAGAGAGATAGAGAGAGCATGCCTCCTCCTGCTTTTCTTTTGGACCGTCCGTTTGCACCTGTCTGGGACCTCACCCACCCGCCAGGAAAGATTTGGAGAATTTTAAATCGCCTTTCCTAGTTTCTCCTCCTCGCTGCCCTCTTTATCTGGGCCATTGAATACTGCCCCATTTCCTCCACATTTCCTCTAGAATCCACCGCCGGCTTCTTTCCCCTTCCCCGGCTCGGGCGCCGCGGAACGTGTGCTCGAAACAGGAAGGCCAGAAGAAGGCAGCGTGGGTGGGAAGGCTCGGGGCGACCGCGTGTTTCGGCAGCGAGCGCGTTTTCCTGTTTTTTTTTTTTTTTCTTTCCCCTTCCGCGCCCGCTCGGGCGGGTTGTTGTGGCCCTGCCGGGCCGCCGTAGCCGGCCTCGCGCGGGGCCCCAGTGGCGGCGCGGCCCGGCGCTCGCGGCGGGACTTCCGTGTTGGCGGGCTTCTGAACGCTGCCATGGCTCAGACCGTGCAGAACGTTACCCTGTCCCTCACGCTGCCCATCACGTGCCACATTTGCTTAGGGAAGGTAAACGGCGGCGCGGGGGGAGCGCGGCGGCGGGCCGCGCGCAAGGCCACGCGGGTGGGGGGCGGCGGCGGCGGCGGCGCGGGCGGGCCGGGCGCGCGTGGCGGAGGCTGGGGCGGGGGCGCCGGGGCCGTGGCGGGGAGAAGCCGGCGCCCCCGCAGCCGCCGACCGGTCCCCCCGGGGGCGCGGGGCAGGCGGCGGGCAGCGGGAACCGAGTGAATGAATGAATGAATGAATGAATGGGCTTGTCCTCCCGGCTCTCTGACAGCGGCCGCGGCTGGCTCGGCGGCTCCCGCGGGCGTCCGCAGAGGCCTGGTCAGCGGGCGGAGCCGCCGCGGCCTCCCGCGCCCACCGTGTGCCGCCCCCCGGGAGTCCACGCGCCTTTTCCCAGCGCCCCCCCCGCCCCCCAGCACACGCACACACACACACACACACGCACACGCACCCCGGGCCCCCGGGAGCCGCGCCTGGCTTCCGGCTGCCCTACACCCCGCTCGCGTGCCCGCGTGCTGCCTCGGGCCTACAGCTTAGGGAGGTCGGGGAGCCCGTGCCACGAGCCCTGTCCTTTGATTGATTTTATTTTATTTTTCTAAAACTGGCCCGCGAGGCTGAGCTTTTCTTTTCTTTTTCTTTTTGTGCACCCCGCCCCCGCCTCCCCCTCCCCCGGACCCATCCGGTTCTGCATTTGGACCTGGACGCAGGGCGGCCTGCAACAGCGTTTCTAATGGGACGTGGAGGGGTGAGGGGAGGCGGTGATGGTCCTTCCTGCCTACCTCTGGCCCCATTGCACGCGCGCCCTTTGTGAGATGCAAACGGGGGTGGGGGGCTGGGGGCGAAAGTGTGTGTGTGTGAGTGAAGACAGATGAAAGTATTTCTGAATCCTCGGAGACCGAGTTTTTTTTGTTTTGTTTTAGGTAAATGCCCTAAGGAAGGATTTTCTTTTCTTTCCGTTGGTGGGACACCCCCCTACCCCCCCATTGATTTTTTTTTAACGTCTTTACTGCGTGCATTAAGAAGGGAAAACAACAGAACAGGAGAGAGAGAGAGTGAGTGTGTGTGTGTGTGTGTGTGTGTGTGTGTGTGTGTGGACCATGTGGGTTTACTCCCCACCCACACAGACGCACACATCCCGGACACGTGGGAAACTTCATGGCTCCAACAAGTTAGTTGATCGCCAGCGCGTGTGATCAACTGCTTCAGGTGCTGAGGTGTTTGGGGATGCTGTGCAAACTCCTTGCTTTCTGGACCAGTGGGAAGTCAGGCCCTGGACGGGTGCAAGTGATGTGCTAGAGAAATCACAGCCGGGCCCTCAGCTCTATCCCTTCCCCATAGGGAGATCCAGGACTGTCTTTTGGAGCACATGCAAGTAACTGGGTTGGCCTTTGCAGTCACTGCCTACATTAGTTGCTGGAAGGATATGATGTTTCTCTTGGCCACAGTCTGCATTTGTTCACCCGATTTGAAATACCCACAGTTTTATTTATGTGTTAAATTTTGAGTAATTCCTTTTTCAGCTTTAGCCTTATAGACTGATATTTTAAAAAAAATCCTAGCTAAACATGTTTCTTCATTCTTTTTTGTATGGACTGGAGTGATAGCACAGCGAGTAGGGCATTTGCCTTGCACGAACCCCGGTGGTCAACCTGGGTTCGATTCCTCAGTCACTCTCGGAGAGCCCCGCAAGCTACCGAGAATATCCCATGCATGTAGGATAGAGCCTGGCAAGCTACCGGTGGAGTATTCGGTATGTCCAAAACAGTAACAAAACAGTAACAAGTCTCACACGGAAACGTTACCGGTGCCTGCTCTAGCAAATCAATGAGTAGATTACAGTGCTTTTTTGTACACATTATAACTTGTTTCCAGTAGTTACAATGCTTGCCTTTGTAACTGTGTCTCTTTTCTGTTTCATTTCCCAAACCTATGTTTTTAGTGATTAAAAGGTTTGTGTAAGGACTGTGATGATTTGTAGACAACAGTGCTCTTGTGTGATTTGTTTATTCCTCTCATCTTGTGTGAGAGGAGAGTCCAGCGCCTCCCCCCACACACACACATACATACCTGATTCTTTTTTTTAGAAAAAGAAAGCTAAAGCATGGAATCTCTACAGTGTCACTGTGTTTTAGTAGATGACTTCTTTCCATAAAACACTAACTGGAGCTCATTCATAAGGAAGATTTTTGGTGTCTTCCCCTCCCCCTTCCCATTGGTAAGCGTTATTCCACAATTAAATCTGAAAATAATTTATAGACTGTGCCCTCCCACCCCCCCCATCTTCTATGAAGACAGAAAATTGTACTTAAAGGTCTGAATTCTATGTTCAGATTGGGTGGGTTTTAATTTTAGCTCTTCTCCATATCTGGCTGCATGACCTGATAGGGTAACTTTATCTCTCTCAGGGAGAGGTAATAGTATCAAGACATGAAATCATATGACTGTTGCCTTTTGTGTACGTGGAACAAATCAGATGCTCTTGTGCCACCTGCCTTCCTTGGAGTACTGGAGATAGTGGGACCAGGAATCAGGCATGCCCCAGTATCCTGTCACCTCTCTACCACTCAGCCTCTCTGGTCGCTCCTGAGACCTGCGGTTAAGTAGGTAGGCTCAGAAGGGGGGGAAGAACGGGCAATGCTTTGTCTTTGGAGAGTTGAAGCATTTTACGTTGACCACCTCTTTTGCTGGCCTCAGTATTGAAGGTAGATTTTTGTTTTCTTGCCCAATTAGAGTTTGGGACCCTTGCCAATATGGTTAAGAGCTCTGTGTGGGCCTGAAATTAGCTGTCCATCCTGTGAGGTGATTGATGTTTATTGGATTTTCTTGCCTATTCTTCCTTCAACTTCCCATGCCTTAGACTAGTAGACCAGCAAGCAGCAGTGTAAAAATGTAAGCCCAGGATATCTGTTAAGTGATATTTTAATACTACCATAAGATTGCTATGGACTTGTTATCTCTAGATAATCCCGGGGCATTTATCTCTTCAGTTAGACTTCAAGCTGTGAAACGGAATTGTAGTGGCACGCGCTCCTATAGCTGGCCCTGTCTGTGCTTTACCAGGAGAGCTGGCTGTGGCTGAAATCAGAAATGAAATAAACTTCCTTATAGTGTGTGCTGTCTGGCTCTAGGAGTGTCTGTTAGAGGATGGACTGTTTCTTACTAGATGGACTGCAGGAAACGATACACTCAGGAAGCGTTTTCCACCTATATGATTGACTAAACATGTTGAAAAGATAGGGCTAGAGCTAGTTTGTTCAACTTGGAGTGGAGGGGGTTGTTTTTATTTTTGGACTACTGCTGGGGTACTCAGAGATTCCTCCCAGCTCTGCACTCAGCCACGTGGGGTGCAGGGATCGAACCTGGGTCAGCCGTCTGTAAGGCAAGTAACTACCAGTTGCACGATAACTCTGGCCCCGCAACTTTTAAGATCGAGTTCCATCTTTCTTGACCAACTTTATGAATCGGTGTTCATTGGGGGCTGTTACCCGGACAGCAAGTCATCTCCATCAAACCCGCATTAGAGTTCTGACTGCCGGTCAGTTCCCAAGAGTGGATTTAAGAACTGACCTTGAACATAGTTGTCACAAGTACTTTACTTTGAAAAAAGACACTTGAAAGATGGGAGGGGAGATAGTACAGCAGGTAAGACACTGGACCTGCACGCAGCCAGTCTGGATTTAATCCTCTGCATCCCATATGGTCCCCTGTGAGCACTAACAGGAGAAACCCCTGAGCATCACTGGGTGTGGCCCCAACCACTCCTCACTCTGAATGAAATGTGGTATACAAGTTGTTTTCCTGATAAAAAGTTGTCTGAAAAATGCAGTCACTTTATTACAGTATTGTCTGTTTATAACAATATTGTGCTTTGAAGGAGCTATAGTGTAGTAAAAAATTTTATAAAGGCATGGGATAGGGCTCAAGACCTTTGAATACAGGAAACCAGGTTCATTGCCTGGCATCACATGGTCCTCTGGGCACTGCCAGAAACAGCCCTGTGCACTGTCAGATGGGGCCCAAACTTCTCCTAGCAACAAAAAATGGTTTTAAGTGTTGCTGTAGCTCTTAGTAATCAAGAATTGCTATGTAATTGCTGAAATATTTGCTTCACAAATTTTGGGTTTTTTGTCTCCTCAGCTTTTGGGCAACATTCAGCTGTGCTCAGGGATCACCCCTGGGAACCATAATCAGTGCTGAGGTTCAAACCAGGGTTGTCTGCATGCAAGGCAATGTCTGTACTTCTCCAGCCCTGAGTTTCAGTTTGTCTTTATATATATTTGTTTGTTTGCATTTTGGGTCACACCCAGTGATGCTTAGTGGTTACTCCTGGCTCTGAACTCAGGAATTGCTCCTGGCACTGCTCAGAGAACCATATGGGATGCCAGGGATCAAACCCAGATCAGCCCTGTGCAATGCAAAAACACCCTATCCCCTGTACGGGCCCCTTCGGGTTTTTTTTTTTTTTTTTTTTTTTTTGCTTTTTGGGTCACACCTGGCGATGCACAGGGGTTACTCCTGGCTCTGCACTCAGGAATTACTCCTGGCAGTGCTCAGGGGACCATATGGGATGCTGGGAATCGAACCCGGGTCGGTCGTGTGCAAGGCAAACGCCCTGCCCGCTGTGCTATTGCTCCAGCCCCCCCTTCGCTTATCTTTAAAGCATTCCAAGTGGGAATGAAGGTGGGGAAGGGGGGATATGTTATTTCTCTTTTTACCTAGCCAGGAATGGGCAAAGCATAGCATGAACTCTCCCGGTATGATATTCAGTTGTGAAAGGTTTCCAGGTTACCAACATTGAATGGGGGTTGGGATTCTGTAGACATTTATTTCTAAACTTTCAGCCATGTTTATGGGTCTTTACTAGTGAAGTTCATGAAGTTTTGACACAGGTGGAAAAAAATAGAATATTTGAGTGAAGATACGCTCTTATCTCTGGCAGAGCAGCAGAAGAGCTGATCCCTATTGTCAAGTCAGTTGACACCATTAACTTGCCTTTTCCCTCCGGTTACATCCATCACCTCCTTTTCTGCAGCTTCTACTGATCAGCGTCCTGCCTCTTATGGGCAGATGTCAGTTCTTTTTTATTCCCCAAGATTGAGTTACTAACCTTGCACCAAGAAAGAAAAAACTATTTCTTAATTGAAAGGGCTCTCAACTTACATCTGTTATCATTGTTTCCTTGAGTCTCTGTTGACTCAACTAAAAATGAATTTGATACTCCCAACCTATTAGATTGTTGGAAAGATTAGTGTGACTACACCAGGCTAGTGCTTCTCCCTGGGATAGCAGTGGATTTCAACTCCTAAGAAAGTTGTTAGGACTGGAGCTATAGCACAGCGGGGTAGTGCGTTTGCCTTGCATGCAGCTGGTCCTGGTTCGATTTCTCCGCCCCTCCCAGAGAGCTCGACAAGCTACCGAGAGTATCCCGCCCGCATGGCAGAGTCTGGCAAGCTACCCGTGGCATATTCGATATGCCAAAAACAGTAACAAGTTTCGCAATGGAGACGTTACTGGTGCCTGCTCGAGCAAATCATTGAACAACAGCACTACAGTGGTATAGGAAAGTTGGCAGCATCTGAAGTGATTCCTTATCATCTCCAGGGGTATTGCTAGCCTCTGTGGGTAAATCTTGGGGGGAAGGTGTTAGAGCCGAAGGTTCCACAACATATAGGACAGGACCCTACTGCAGCCGCACCCCCCCCCGCCCCCAACAGAATACTTGGCTGCCCCATATGTCAGTCGTTCCAAAATTGAGAAACTTGTTCTAATCCAGGTATAACTCCAAGCAGGTGGCTGGAGGATGAGGTAGGGCACTTTGAGGCATGATTCCTCCCTGATACATTTCTTTTTGTCTAAAAAAAATTCTTTGAGTAGTGAAATACCATTGTTCTGTACTTGCTGAACAGAAAGTACTGCTGCCTACCACCAGGATCTCTCCTTCATTAACCCAGGGCCCCCGCAGTCCCACCTTTAGCACCGTAACTCAGGGTTATTTCCACTGACGGTTGTCTAATTCCTTGCCCTGATAGCTTTCTCTCCGCCCAGGAGTGAGCATCTGGTGATTTTTCTCTCTTAGCATCACTCTTTCCAGCCAGCCCCATCCAAGTTGTAGCCTTTTGCAGGGTTTCGTCCTTTCTCATAGCTGAGTGGTATTCTATTGTGTGTTTAGTCTGCAGTTTCCTAATCCACTCATCTGTTGCTGGTCACTTGGGTCATTTCTAGATCATGGCCACTGTAAGTGCTGCGTTGAACTTAGGTGTGCAAATGGCCTTTTGGATTCTTATTTTTGTGTTCTTATGGCCGATGCCTAGGAATGGACTTTAGGGTCAAATGGCAACTGTGGTATTAAGTTTTTGAGAAATCTCCAAAACATTTTCCAAAGAGGCTGAAAATAGACCCACTGTCAGTGCAGAAAAGTTCTTCTTACCCACCCCTACACACACACACACACACACACACACACACATATATATCCCCGCCAGACCTACTGTTTCTGGACTTTTTTGTATGACCGTTACAACAGTGTTAATGTTTATGATATTCATGTTAAAGCTACCCTCAAGACCCTCTATCACTATTCTTAGGTTACTTTTAGGCCTATTTTTATTTATTTATTTATTATTGAATCACCATGTGGAAAGTTACAAAGCTTTCAGGCTTAAGTCTCAATTATACAATGCTCGAACACCCATCCCTTCACCAGTGCACATATTCCTCCACCAAGAACCACAGTAAACCTCCCCCCACCCCCCCACAGCCCCAGTCCCCCACCCTGCCTGTGTAGCTGATAAATTTCACCTTACTTTCTCTTTACTTTGATTACATTCAATATTTCAACACAAAACTCACTATTATTGTTTGAAGTTTCTCCCCCCTAAAGTTGGACCTGCTGAAAAGGAAGCATTTGATAATTTGTTTTCCATTGCTGAGAATGAAGAGATACAAGGTTGAGCGGCCGCAATAACGGACTTTTAGGCCTATTTTTAAGAAAAAGAGAATAAGTCTCTTAAAATGAAACACCTTCCTATATCAAAGAAACGAGGGGCTGGAGAGATAGCACAGAGGGTAGGGCGTTTGCCTTGCACACGGCCGACCCGGGTTTGATTCCCAGCATCCCATATGGTCCCCTGAGCACTGCCAGGGGTGATTCCTGAGTGCAGAGCCAGGAGTGACCCCTTTTTGGGTGTGACCCAAAAAGCCCAAAAAAAAAAACCCACAAGACTCCATAGTACAATTACACACTGTAGGGTTAGCCTTTTTGCCACTAAGACTACAGTAGTATGAAAAGAGCTCACTTGTCACACCTTGCATTCTCGGCCCCTCTTCTTCCACATCAGGTCATGGGGATGTGACCCTAAGACACTGCTTACCAACGTGGGGCACCCCCAAGGGGACCGCCAGAGTGATGGGGAGGGGTGGTAATGGCCTTGGGTGCAATTGAGGGGCACTTCTGCTCACTTAAAGAAGATGAACTGCCCAGGCATGCTGAATCATTTTTATCTGAAGAGGGACAGTAGCTTAGATAAGTTTGGGTCCATCTGCCCTGGGCATTGTGCTGGAATTTGAGTTTGGAATTTGACTTGTCATCCTTGCTGCTGTTGTGCTGTTTCATTTCCTACCAGTACTGTTGTGTTGCCACATATCTTTTCCTGAAGTAAACCGGATACAAAGCGTACTAAGGCAAATCGTAGCCATTTTTGTTTCTTGGTACAGTAATCTTGTTAAAGAAAATCATGTGCTTGCAGGGGTGGGTGGTGTCTATAATAGAAACTGGACTGAGAAAGATGGGGATGTTGAAGAGTGGAGGTGGGCAAGGGCCTTTGTATTTTGCTCTTGTCAATCATTATCAAATAAGTAACTTGTTTTCAGAATTATCTTTCATTTATATGGTTCTCTGCCCCTAAACTGCATTTCTTTGGAAGAAGTGCTTTATCTTGAGATCATTGTTTGAAAAGTATTTGAGCCAAAGGTATAGTAAATTGAAAAATCCGACAAAGTGAAAGTGATGACAATATGGTAATGACAGTCACTGACAATGCGAAGAAGTCTATGAATGACATTGCTAGTGACTCTTAGCTGTCATAGCTGAGTGACCTGCCCATGGTTGTTTCTTTGGATTTAGTCTAATTTGGGTAGATTAAATGGAAAGGCCGAACTTTTGCTTTTTCGGAGTTTGGTGGTGGTGGCTGGTGATGTTTTTTTCCTTGAGATGTTTTTGGATGTATTATCTTAGCCTTTCATTTTGGCACATCAGAAATTACTTTCAGGGGCTAGAGAGATAGTACATCAGGTAGGATGCTTGCTTTGCATGCAGCTGACTCGGGTTTAATTCCTGGCATTCCATATGGTCCCCCCGGTGTGCTACCAAGAGTGGCCCCAAAACAAAACATAACAAAATCACTTACATTAGTCTGAGCCTGTTCAAGGCATTGTATTAGGGCTAAGGATGGATGCAGATGTGAGCAAGACACTACACTTGGCCTCAGGGATCTTAAAATCTAGCTGGGAAATGGAAGGTACAGTGGAAATACAGTGCAGCAACAGGTCAACATTCAGTTTATGGGTATCATAGCAGTTGATTCTAAAAGGATTAGAGGTACCAGAGGCTTGCCTGAGCACTGCTGGGAGGGTCCTCCAACGTGATCCCTGAACACAATGCCAGGAGGAACCGTGAAAACCACTATATGTAGTCCAACCCTCTCCCACCCTCAATAACTAGTAGTAGCACTGTAGCACTGTCGTCCCGTTGTTCATCCATTGGCTCAAGCGGGCACCAGAAACGTCTCCATTGTGAGACTTGTTACTGTTTTTTTGGCATACCGAATACGCCACGGGTTGCTTGCCAGGCTCTGCCATGCAGGAGGGATACTCTCGGTAGCTTGCCGGGCTCTCCGAGAGGGATGGAGGAATTGAACCCGTGTCGGCCGCATGCAAGGCAAACTCCCTACCCGCTGTGCTGTCACTCCAGTAACAGGTTTTATTCACAATAAAAATAATTGAAACCCTCCACTGGGGCATGAGTGTCCCGAGGCCGATAGGAATTTATTTTCATTAGGAAAGCCTGAGAGGTCAAGCAGGACATATCCAATTAAGAAATGAGAGTCCGACTTCAGTAAACATCAAGTCTTTGTTGTTAAAGTGAGTATGGTGTCAAATACCAAAGTGACAGTTCAAGAGAATGACTAAGAACCAGATTGCAGTGTTCTTTGAATGTTATGTACTTAAAACTGAACAGCGAACAAACTTGCTGTTCGGTAGGAGAGCAGTGAATGCTGCAGATTCATATTTTGACAAAGTGTTTTTGGCATCTTGGGAGAAGGTCATAGTACTAAATTAGGTTTTTTAAAAAAAGAAAGTAAGAACCTGAGCTTATGGAGGTGAAGCTAGAAAACAAAGATAAGATGATAGGTAAAAGAACACTTGGAGGTGGATTGACCATATTTCAGTGGGCACGCAGTGTGCTCTTCTTCACAACACATGGTGGTATCTTCTAAATAGGAGCATCTTCCATAGTTACATTTGGTTCCTCCTTTTTTTTTTTCTTAGTGGTACATAAAATACTGGAGCATCTGAAAATCTGTAACCTTTTAGTGACAGATTGAGTGATGAGGTTTAGTAAAAGGGTGAGTCAGAGATTGCTGAGTTTTCTAAGAAAGGAGTGATGGGGGAGGAACGTGTGTAGAGGAGCCAGATTTGATTGTGGATATGTAATGGTTGAGAGCTGTGTGTTTGTGTTTGTGTTTGTGTGTGTGTGTGTGTGTGTGTGAACACAAAATCTGTATATTGAGTTTGCTGCTCCTTCTAGATAATAAGAACATTGTTATTTTGTGTGTGTGTTTCCTGGGATTGTTGAGTGGAAGTCACTGTAGTAACATTAAAACATTATTAAATCTTAAACTTTAACATCTGAGTGAAGAGTGCACTGCGCTGGCTCAAGCATCGTTTACCGAGGCTGAAACTGATGTCCATCCTAGAAACAGCTTACCCAAGGTTAACAGGCTTACCAGCTGGCAGAGTCCAGATTGGCCCGGGGTTTGTCTTCTGAAGCCTAAATAGTGCCAGTTACTGAGTTCCAGTTACAGAGGATTTTACAAGAAATTTTCTATGTAGAAACATTAACACTGTATGAGATAGAAGAAAGCCAGAACACAGAACTTTTCTTTGGTCAGATAAGATGGCCACCAGCCGAGCTGCCTCCAGTATCATCACCCTCAACCTCTCATCCTCTGGCCCTCTTCCCACTATGCCTTCTCTCCACCATTACTTATCTTTATTCTTTTTTTCTTTTTGGGTCACACCCAGCAATGCATAGGGGTACCTCCTGGCTTTGCACTCAGGAGTTACTCCTGGTGGTGCTCAGGGGACCATATGGGATGCTGGGAATCAAACCCGGGTCGGCCAAGTGCAAGACAAACACCCTACCCACTGTGCTATTTCTCCAGCCCCACTTCTCTTTGTTCTTTACTCGTTCTTTGACTCTATCACTTTTAACTGTCATCCTGGCCCGTTTGTGCATTCGTTTTCCTTACTAGCCATCATATTTATTATCTCCCTTTTCTCTCTCTCTCTCACTGGCAAAATCCCAGCTTCTGGGGAAACTCAGCTACTCATCTGCTTCCTGCTTGAACTCGAGCAGCTAAATATTGGTAAAATATATGCACACCTATGTTAATTGGCCTTTCCAGTCAAAACCACAGACCTCAAATAGGAACTCAACCAGGGTTAGCAACCCTGCCACATGTCACTAGTAAATTTACTTTCTCACTTTCCAAAACAGTTGTGTTGCTCCCCTCTCTCTCTCACATCAATAATCCTCCCTTTTCTCACTTTCAGCTGATAATCTTGCTTCATGTTTAATGCCAAAATATAAGCAGCTGCAATCTTTGAGACATGAGTCCCCTCATCTTTGCATTCATGGATAGGTCTCCCAACCCTTTGTATGGGTTTTCTTATCCTCAGTCTTCCCCCACACCCCGCCCCTGCTTTTTGTTGTTGTTGTTAGTTTGGAGGACAGAACCTCATTCTTATATCTCCCCCTCAGGCATTGTGTCTCATTCTCTGCTTGACTTATTAGCTTTGCTCTCTTCACTTATTAGGAGCTTTGCTCTCTTCCCTGCTTTCATCATTAATATCCCCTTTACATATTAATAAACTGTTCCCATTAATACACAGTTTCATTTCCATTTGACATTCCTTCCAGGGTTCTCTCTTCTTTTTTTAGGTTTGTGGGTCATGCCTGGCAATGTTTAAGAGTTACTCCTGGCTCTGCCCTCAGCAATTACTCCTGGCAGTGCTGGGGGGAATCATATGCATCCCTAAGATCAAACTCAGGTCAGCCATGTGTAAAAAAAGTATGATGCCTGCTGTACTGTTGCTCCAGCCCAGGGCTTCTCATTTTTAAAACTTTTTTTAAATATCACAACATGTATGAATTATCTTTATTCTCTTACTTCTTGTTTTCACTTTTGTCTCAACTCCTATCCAGTGTGTACCCCTGCCGTTTACTGAGCCCAAGATTGTCATTAAGAACACAGTGACTGACATGTAGTTAAATCCCAATCAGTTCTGTGCCCATGCCCACATCTGTCATCAGTATGTGGCAACTGATGACTCACTGGTACTTGGCTGCTGCCCACTCTTGAAAAATTTCCTACTCTTAGCCTCTGAGACTCTGTCCTGAGCACAGGCCCCTCCTTTCCATGTCCTTTTGCCAATCGCTGCTTCTCTTTCTCCACTTGCTGTTGTGTCTTGTATCCAACTTCTCTTTCTGTGCCGTGGATTTATGCCACATCTTTTTGTCAATGATTCTCAGACCTTCCCTTACCGTATTTTTCCACTTTAAAGAAGAGACTTCTCCACCGTGTACAATCTCGTCTTTCTCACCATAGTGAGTGATAGGTTCAACCTCTAAGTTCAAAACATTTTCAGATTGGGGACATATTGTATGTTGTGGAAGCAAAAACACAAAATCCTAATTGCCTTTCATTGTGCTTCTAAAGAGGGAAGTCATTGGTGGGAGAGCATTTTAAATTCCCTTTAATGATATGCATTGTTTTATGCTATTGACTTTCTTCCATATTTAGATTAGTTTGTAAATTAAAGAAAAAGAAATTCAGTAACTGCTTCAGAAGTCCACAGAAGTATAGCTTTGTAGCCAAGCTTCTTCATTTTCTGGTACCTGTACTTTGGGGAGTGCTTTGTGCGTGTGGTCTGGGGAAGGTAGATATGGCAATATCTTCCAGGTACATAGAGATTTTTCTTTTTGTCTTCTTGGGTCACAACCAGTGATGCTCAGGGGTTATTCCTGGCTCTGCACTCAGGAATTACTCTTGGTGGTTCTTGGGGATGCCTCGGATCGAACCCAGGCCCGCCACGTGCAGGGCAAATGCCGTACCTGCTGTACTGTCGCTCCAGCCCCAGAGATTTCTCTTTTTGTCTTAAAATAGTTCATGACTTAAAAATGAAATTAAAAATGCACGAATATGTTATGGTATAGATTCCTGAATCACATGAATTTAGGATGAAAATGGAACCTGGAAAGAATGTTCGAGCGTGTGTAGCATTCTGAAGGTGTGATGACTACCTCTCATATGCGCATTCACTCCTTGTTTTCGGTAGGCACACTTTGGAAGCAGAGTTTGGGATGATCTCCTTCTTGGTTCTAATTAATATCAGTCCTATGAAATCATTTGAACTAAACAAATGGCAGTTGATTTGTCCAAGAGAAAGATTAAGTCATACTGAATTATCTCCTCTGGTTAGTCTTCTTATGTGAGCATTCATAATCATGGGAGCATCTAAATGTTTGGAAAGCTAGACTGACACCCAGGCACTCTTTGCAGTAAGATTTAAATCGTTACCTGTCGCTGAAAGTAGACTAGAGACTGAATACGATGGTCACTCAATGCCCCTTTTGCAAAACACAGCACCCAAAAGGAGAGAGAGAACAAATTGGAATGCCCTGCCACAGAGGCGGAGTGGGGTGGGTGGGAGGGATACTGGGTTCATTGGTGGTGGAGAATGGACACTGGTGGATGGATGGGCTCTCGAACATTGCATGAGGGAAAAACAAGCACGAAAAGGAGTGAATCTGTAACTGTACCCTCACTGTGACTCACTAAAAAATAAATAAGTTGTTACTGTCTTTCTGAACCATCGTACATATGTGATTTTATTTTATTTATTTATTTTTTTTTTGTGGAGAGACCTATTGCCAATTAATAAATACTCAGAATGTCACTCTGAGGCATAAACCTGGAGCTCCACTTGGAAGAGTTTGTGGTGGTTCTCTTTTCAGTCTTCAACTCCCTTGCTTGTCCTCAGAGTAGGGCTCTACGCTGACATCGTATTGCTGGAACACAAAAATAGTGAAAAGGGTTATCAAATGTTTTCAGTTTAATAGCAAAAGTAACGTGTGAATCAAGTGAAAGCCTAAGCACTTCAGTGTTTTGGTTCTTTTTATTGTCAAATTTGTGCTTTTTGAAGAATAATAATCATTATTCCCTCTGGCAAGTTCCCTGTAATTGAAAGCTAAGCACTGTCATAATAGCAATTAATTCGTTTGGCAAACCTTTGTTAAGTACCATCCGTCTGTCTTCTAGGCACTGGGGATTAAGAAGGAATGAGAGGGGCTAGGGAGATTGTCTAAAAGGGTAGAACATATACCTTGCATATTTGAGGCCCTAAGTTTGATCCCTGACATCATATGGTACCACATTCTGGGCCTGAGCACCAAACTCTCAGGCCTATATCAGGTATCAGGGGGCCAGATAATGCCAAGGGTGTCCTGTGCCTTGAGCACTTCTGGGGAGCCATACCCCCTCCAAAGAAAATTAAAAAACATTTAAATCCAATCCCATTTAAGTTATGTCTTAATACTTCTTTAAGAATAAGGGCTGAAGCAATAGCACAGCGGATAGGCCGCTTGCCTTGCACGCGGCTGACGGGTTCGATTCCCAGCATCCCATATGGTCCCCTGAGCATCGCCAGGAGTTATTCCTGAGTGTATAAGCCAGGAGTAACCCCTGTGCATCACCGAGTGTGACCCAGAAAGAAAAAAAAACAAAACAAAACAGGATTTAAAAAAAAAAAAAAGAATAAGAGGAAACTGAAAAATGTAAGATTCCAAACTACAGCTCCCAAACTATAAATTGTACTTAAGGTGTCAGGCTAGGGAGGGAAGTTGGCACTGGTGGTGGGACTGGTGCTAGTACATTACGGTTGAATTTAAAATTCAGCTATCAATAACTTGGTTGATCATGGCTCTTCAATTAAATTTAAAATTTTTTAAATAAAAATGAGTAAGAGGAAGTAAGTTCTTTTTGCTATCAAGAGCTGTTCATTCTTTTTTTTTATTATTCTTTTATTGAATCACCATGTGGAAAGTTACAAAGCTTTCAGGTTTAAGTCTCAGTTATACAGTAAGAGCTGTTGATTCTAACAGGAATTAGACAGTAAATAGTCTAACATATAAATGTCATGTTGGAAACTAAAGAAACTTCTCTTTTTTTCCTCCTGATAAAACTGTTGTATGCTGTCAAGGGCTGGAGCGATAGCACAGCGGTTGGGCGTTCGCCTTTCACACGGCTGACCCGAGTTCGATTCCTCCGCCCCTCTCGGAGAGCCAGGCAGGCTACCGAGAGTATCAAGCCTGCACGGCAGAGCCTGGCAAGCTACCCGTGCGTATTGGATATGCCAAAAACAGTAACAATAAGTCTCTCAATGAGAGACGTTACTGGTGCCTGCTCAAACAAATCGATGAGCAACACTGTCAAAATCAAGTTAATCCTGAGTATGCCACCTTTTTTCTACATGCCTAGTTTACTGATTTGTGAATTATATTTCCTCTCTCTACCACTGAAGGTTATTAGAAGAAAAAGAGAAGAGAATGCATATGAAAACCCTTTGTAAATCATGACTAGAAATGTAGTACTATATATACTTGTTTAAATAGAATCAAATGTTTGTGTATTTGATGTGTAACAATTATTTCTTTCAGCATTGTTTGCTCTTTGTGTTATAAACCATTTAATAGTGGTGCTCATGCCTTTTAAGACTGTTTTAACTTTTGTGGCTCGTTGGGCTGGGGGATTTCTAGTAAATGCCAGTGCTTATTTGTTGCTTGCTATTTGTAATCCGGTAGAATAAATTGAGAAGAGATTTCTAACAACAGATGAGTAAGTATAGACTAAAGGATCTTTAAAGATGGGACCAGAGAGATAGGAGAGTGGGCAAGGTGCTTGCCTTGCATGGGGCTGATGCATCTTCAGTTTCCAGCATCCCATATGATCCCTGAGCCACACCAGCAGTGATCCCTGAGTGCGGAGTCAGAAGCCTAGAGTACCGTCAGGTGCGGCCCCCAAACAAAAAAGCAAGCTCCTAATTTTAGGATGATAAAAATTAAAAATATATATAGTCTAACCTCAGTAGAATTAAAAGCATTTTCTTATTTGCCATATGTGTGGTTTGGAACAAATAAAACCATTTTTTAAAAGTGTCTTTCTCAGAGCAAAAGGGAATGCCCTGCCACAGAAGTGGGGGGTGGGGGGAGGGGGAATGGGGTGGGGATGGTGGGAGGCATGCTGGGACCATTGGTGGTGGAAAATGGGCATTTGTGGAGGGATCAGTACTTGACCATTGTATGACTGAAATGTAAGCATGGAAGTTTGTAAGTCTGTAACTGTACCTCACGGTGATTCACTAATATCACTAATAATAATTTAAAAAATTAAATAAAGTGTCTGTCTCAGGGCTAGAGTGATAGCATAGTGGGTAGGGTATTTGCCTTGTATTCGGCTGACCCGGGTTCAATTTCCAGCATCCCATATGTTCCCCCGAGCACCGCCAGGAGTAATTCCTGAGAGTTCATGAGCCAGGAGTAACCTCTGTGCATTGCCAAGTGTGATCCAGAAAGGAAAAAAAAAAAAATTGTCTCTATGACCAGGTAGCTATTATCTCTGTTATGTGCAAGTGCAATGATTTTATAGGTAACAGCAATTTTATGTCTTAGGTATTCCCTCTTTTCTGTATACTAGTAAGCAATTTGTTTCCTCCAAACTACACCATACTGGGGATCTAGTTATAACTAGCTTTGTATTAAAAGTAATGATTTTCTTTTTAAGGTACGTCAGCCTGTCATATGCATCAACAACCATGTATTTTGTTCGATTTGCATCGATTTGTGGTTGAAAAATAATAGCCAATGTCCAGCTTGCAGAGTTCCCATCACTCCTGAAAATCCTTGTAAAGAAATTATCGGTAAGGCCCTATTTTACATACATATAGAAATAAATTCAGACCAGTCTCAAAATAATGTAGAGAAGAGTGCAAGAGACATATTTCACTGATGTGATTTTGCTATTATATTGGCTGGGTTTCTAATTTGTTTAATCTGTAAGTGGAGCAACTGGAGATCATGGACCATATGATAGATACTAAGCAATTTTGGCTCAGGGAATTTGTCTTTGTTAGAGGCTGTGCATGTAAGACCAACATATTACTGGTTTAAAGTAACAGATACTATGGCCAAAAAGGGACCAAAGAGTTTGGCCAGGGGAGATCAGCTAGGAACATAGAAAATAGCTTCATTAACTAAGTGGCCTTTAAAATGAAGATTAAGGACACTTCATTTGTTGAAGATTGAAGGAGGGAGGGGTGGCAGTAGTAGTTCATGAAGAGGAAAGAGTCGGGCTAAAGTTTGGAAATAGAAGAACACAAAGCATGGCTTTGGAGAGGATCTGTAGTTTAATTCGGGCTATTGAAATAAGGCTGTGAAATAAGGCAGTGAAGTCAGTAGAGACTTTAGAGACTCTTGAGTGATAGTTTTTTCCAGGGACTTACTCTGTGGTTGAGAAGGGTGAAGTGGGCTGTTTTTGAACAAGGAGTTCAAGACTGTTGATATGTAAGTTGAACCGTAGAGGAGAGATAGTATCAGACTAGAGTAGATAGGAGATTTATGCCTAGGTGAGGGAGAATTACCAGTCTGGATTAAAGGTTAAAAAAGAACATCAAGTGCCACATTCATGTTGAGGAGGGGAAATCTTGAATTGGAGGATCCTTGAGAAGTTAAGACATTTGATGAATTTTTTAGTGCCTTGTTTTTATGCTGCACTTGTGTAGTAAAAGTTGACTATAGTAAAAAAGTTACAGTAAAAGTTTAAATTTTAAGTTTTTGGTTTTGCTTTGAGAAAACCTAAAAGGGATCCTATGTTCATTGTGTATATATATATATTTATTTTTAAAAAAACCTTTCAGACAACCTTAGAAATCATTGTATCCCAATTTAGGAAAAATGGACTTAAATAAAATTTTTACAATAAAAATGGAAATGGCAAAAGAGGAACTAGGGGAACTTTTGAACTAAGAAGGAATCTGATAATGGTGCCCAGGTTTCTTTCTTGGGCCCCTGGGTGGAGCCAGGGTGAGTTTGCATCTGCTGTGTGCCACACTGCAATGGTGAGCTCTCTGCCTCTCACAGTTTACCTGCCCTGAGCTTCACCCAGGATTTGTCTTTTATTATAGAACATGAACTTGATGACTAAAATAATTTTAATGTTTATTTTCCCCAGCTTCTCTTCACATTCCCTTTCTGTCCTTCAGTTATTTATACTTAAGTGAAATACATAAATTCCCTCAAGAGAAACAATTCACTCATCTTTGTGTTTGGATAGAACATACTGGAAAAAATAATCTGTGAAATGCCTTTGGTATCATGATACTAAAAACTGCAAGGGGATGACCACAGTTTAAGTGAAGAGCACTCAGGAAGTTTGTGTAGAGGTTATCTATAATGAGTCATTATGAAATACAGTGAATGCTATGACTTGCAAAACACTGGAAGTGGGTTTTTAGGATGAAAAGACAAGTTAATCTTTTCAGTTGTATTATAATAATTAAGTATGTTTGAATAAATACCTAGGTTATAGGACTATATATTCTTTTATAATGCCAAGCATCATATAGATTGATAATTATATGGCATATGTCAAGTATATGACATATGACATGGCAATTTTATGAAATATCTGTAATTTTTGAATTGATCTGAATAAAATCATTAAATTTTACCCTTTTTAACCAGTTGCCTAGTATTTGGAATTTTAGTTTGCTATAAGAGACATAGGTGAGTAAACATATGACTTTACTCCAGTTGTTTGTGTGGCATTGTTTAATTTTTTTTCTCCCCCTTCGGGATTGAGATAAGAGAAAAGGCCTAGATGCTAGCCCCAATGTACAGACAGAAAAACTAGAAGTTAAACACTAGGAATATAATGAACAGATGAGCAGGGCTTATTTTCATTTTCATTCTGCCCACATTGGATTGAAAGTTGTTTTGTGTTTTGTTTTTTTGTAGGAGGAACAAGTGAAAGTGAACCTATGCTAAGCCATACAGTCAGGAAACACCTTCGGAAAACTCGACTTGAACTACTCCACAAAGAATATGAGGTAAAGAACAAGTGAAATTTTACATGAGGATAGTATTTAACTCAAAGTAAAGCCAAACGCAGGCCTTGGACTTTAAGTAATCATCCACTAAAAAAATTTCTTAATTGCCAATTTAAAAATACCTTCTCCCCCTTTCCTATTTCAAATAGAAGAAAGAAACAGATGAAAGGGTTTCTTCTTTTTTTAATTTGAAATTTGTCCTCAACAGCTATGATGGTTTGTGAGTATTCCTCTTTTTTGTGAGTATTCCTCCCTCAAGTCATTGTGATAAAGGAAAGCACTCTCGTGAAACTGAGTCTGACATCAGACTGTGAGTGCTCTGGTAATCAGTGATTATGACCTTTGTTTCACTTTTGTTTCTGCCTATAAATGTGCTAATAATTACAGGCCTGAATAGTTTTGGTCATATAAGTATGCCTTTCTCCACTACTAGGATAGAGGTTTTAATATGAAATACTCTATTTTCTAAAACATTGTTTGCATGTAAAATATTTTGAATAAAAGTCTTTCTGAACCTGATGTTCACATATGAGAAAAGAATACCCTGATGTGGTTGATGCCCTCAGAGAGTTACTTTGTGGTTGTGTAGTAGGTTGAAAATACCTGAAATTTACTGTCATAGCAAGTTTCCAGTTCCCAGTGGGACTTACCCTGTCTCTTCACAACTTTTTAATTTTTGACCCATCTTCCCATTTTCCTTACCTATCCACCCTGGTAACTAACCACTGTGTAATTCTCTGCTCATATCCAGATTTTTAATATTCTATATATGAATGAGAGATCATATACTGTTTTTCTTTCTCTTAAGATGATTTTGGTATGGTGATGGAGTTTTCCCAAATTAGCTTATTCTGATGGAATATATATTAAACCCAAGCATCCATTTTATGTTGACTAAATTTTGATATAAAATATCTTTTTTTGAATATATACACAGAAAATAGTGTACCTCATAATTTTTTTGAAATAAAGTGGAACATTAATGAATGAATAGTCATGTATTTACATATCTTTTCCTGTGATTATATATCTAAAATATTCTTACATACTACTTAGGTACAAGTAAGATAAATTCTTTGGAACTCACTAATATACTATGCTACTTGAATTGTTTCTAACAGCATCATTTAACAATCTTAGTTTAAGGTGAAATATCCATTACAGAAGAATAGTTTCACAGAAAATAAGTTTTAATCCAATATTATAGTGATAGAACGTGTGATGATAAGAAGTTCCAGATGGGAAAAATGTGTGGAATAGTTCTGGTGGTAACTAAAGAACTAGAGTGTAGAACAGTTTAAAAAAACAAGTATTTTTCCTGATATGGAAAGTGGGAGGAAGTGACATTTTGCTTCTTCAAATATAGAATAAAAAGTAAAAGTTCGCCTTGATCAGCACTTACATTTTAATTTCCCTCAGTAAAGCAATAAAATATCTCAATTTTTATCTTTTTCAACCACAAATTATCATTGAATGGAAATGAAAGTAGTGGAAGTGCCAGTTTTCAGTCAAAATATATTTTAATTATTTCAACTTTATGTGACTTTCTGGTTACTAAACTATTCTGTTTTGTAAAGGATGTATAATGTGTAGCTGTCCTACAGAATGTGTAAATCTACATAATTTTAAGTATAAAATTAGTGAACATTGACCTAAGTATAGCTAGCATGTGTATTTGTCTATTTACTTAATGCTTATATGATGCTTTTTCAGGATGAAATAGATTGTCTTCAGAAAGAAGTAGAAGAGCTTAAGAGTAAAAATCTCAGCTTGGAGGAACAAATCAAGACAATTCTAGATCCTTTAACCTTGATGCAGGGCAACCAAAATGAAGACAAAAATCCAATTACAGATAATCCAAGTAAAATTGACCCAGAAACCGTAGCAGAATGGAAGAAAAAACTTAGAACAGCTAATGAAATATATGAAAAGGTGAAAGATGATGTGGATAAATTAAAGGAGGTAAGTTGTAGTTGTTTTCAAAATTGTATTATGGTTGATTTTAAATTTCTGTAACGTTTTTAAGTACCTTTAGCCATATAAATAGCCAGACATATTATCTTGAGTCATCATTAGATGATTTGTGGGGGAAGGAAAGAAATCCCTGGATGAGCATTTATAAGAAATAGGAAAACTTCTTCTCTTTAAATGGCATTAGCTGCCAAGAAATATCAGGTGGTTCCATTTATGACTATAATTGGAGGCTCTGTAGTGCTTCTCTATGAGTTTGCATCTTCTTCTAGAAGTGACATCATTTTAAAGGATGTGTTTCTATTTCCCCTCTTTGTGGTTTGCCTTAACTTTTTTGAAAGCTTATGTCAGTAACTACCATATATGCGTAAAAGCAAATACATATCCACTTCCCTACCTTTCGGAAGGTTTGGAACAGATGTTTTCTGGAACTCTCATTTTATTTATTTGCCTGTTTGTTTGTTTGTTTGTTTGTTGCAGTGCACAGGAACGGAACCCAGAGACTAGCTTAAACAAGGCATATGCTCTGGCTGAGCTATATTCCTGGCCCTTGTTTTTTTTTTAATTTTAAAGATTGTTAATACTTAATGACTAGTTTCAAGAGAGTTGTGAGTAGCCACTTCATCTGTTGTATGCCAAAAAAAAAATCTATGACTTGTCAGTGGCAATATTTTTTTGAGAGTAGTCATCTCAAGCAGCGCTCAGGGATTCTCTGGGCCAGTCCCAGTGATAGTCTACTAACTGAGCTAACGATTCTAAGGTGACTACTTAGGTCCAGTGGTGCTGAGGACCACTAGGGCAACACCAGCGATGCTCAGGGACTGCCACGGTCACACCCAGTGGTGCTAGTGGTGGGGGGTGGGAGGAGGACAGGACATAGTTTCACAGGATCAAACTCTAGACCTTGTGCATGCGTGGGCTGACTCTGAACTCTCTTGCTGGCCTGGTGGATTCACTTTTCTCAGTTCTAACAAAAGGATACATTGGTGAAAAATGCAATCTTGGGGTTTGTAGTTTACTAGAGGAGATGAGAGTCATGCCATGCAGTAGTAGAATCAAGTGCTATACACCCTTGGTTTTCAATTAACTATTGCTGTAGAATTGTTAGCCAAAGACCAGCCTTTGGCTTGACTTCATGTTTATCTGTAGGGGTGTTTTATTGTTCTAAATGGTGGGGGCTTTGATGTGCCGAGCCCTGCCTCCTGAAGTCATTAGTGAGCACCAGTGTATTGTAAAGAGATACACCACATCTGGTCCTCAGATCTTCAGTTCAGCAGCAAAGAATTATATACAACTTGGTATAATAAAGCCAGTTGATTGACATACCAATATGTGAAATCAGTGCAATCTGGCTATAGGAAAGGCCAAAAAGAGAGAACAGGAACAAGGAGATTTCAGGGGAGGAATGGACTACAGGCATAACTGCACTGAGTTTGTTACATGTTTAGGTGGAGTGTGATGTTTCTTTGGGTATTTATTGATGCCCACATTAGCACGTTGTATGTCTAAGGAAAAATGACCTGGAAAGACAACTAGAAGGATGCAGCATTTGTCAATCTGTCATTTCCCCTCTCACTTCCCTGCCTCTTGAGCGAGCATGCAAGTTCTTATTCGTCTCCTTTATAGTTATTAGGATTGATTTAAATTATTACAATAAATGCATCTTAGAACATGACAACTGTAAGAAAACTACTCTGGGCTCATCAATGTGCTAATAGGTGCATGCGTCAAAGTAGTTTTTCTTTGCTTTTGTCGTGGCTACATGTTAGATCCGATTCTCAGACTATCATGAGATCTAAGAATAACTGGGGGTTGGGAGCTTAAATAAGCCCATTTTGGATGCCTACTAATACTAGCTAATATTAAGAATAAATTGCGACAGGTGAATTTAAAAGTATGAGCTGAGGAAACAAAGCTTGAATCTGAAATATAAAGTAGTATACTATATGTCAGATACAAATGATTTAAAAAAAAAGGACTAGTTCAATGAGTAAAATCAACTTTCTCCATGATGTATGATCTAGTATTAGGTGAGTTTGAACCATTATAAGATCTTTTCCTAGTGAATGATGAGAATACCAAGTTAGTTAGGAGAAATAGTCATTACTCTAAATATAACAAATGTCATAACTCTGCTCTTTGTAACCTTAACCCCCTTCTTCTGAACTTGAAAATCTCTACTACTAGAGGACTGGTGAGAGACCTTGAAACATAGCCATCCAGAGGGGAGGGGGGGAAAGAAGTCAAATGAATTTCTAATTTAAGCTTATCATCATCAAAAAGCATTCACTAAGTGCCTCTTCTTGCCATGCACTGCTTGAGAGTTTAATTCATTGTCTGTGTGTATGAGGAAGTAAATGACTTGCCTTATATCTTCAGAGGGGCAGTAATGGTGTTTATCAGTCACTTAAAGAATTAACCCTCTACAATCCTGGTTGATTTAGAGCCACAGAGATAAGCAGCTGCTCAGAGCCCAAAAGAAACCTGGATGACTCAAAGCATTAGGCTTTGTGCCTAAAAGCATATCTTCTTATCTTCTCATCCTCCTGGAGCATTTGTGGATAAGCAAGTCATAGGCACAAGTTCTGGATATTGGTCATAAACGCTAGATAGATTTTTAAGATCCAGTTTTGAAGTCTTGGTTGAAATCTTTTAGTTGACACTAGTTTTTGTGACCCATTCATTGTTAATTTTTAATCAAAGAATTTCTCTTTGCTGTGTTAGTAGCAGTGTTTTCTAATCCAGGGCATCTTTTTTAAATTTTATTTTAACTTTTAACTTAAAAATACATAGTGACGGGGCTGGAGATACAGAAGAGTGGGTAGGGCATTTGCCTTGCACGTGGCCGACCCAGGTTTGATTCCCAGCATCCCATATGGAGCACTGCCAGGAGTTATTTCTGAGTGCAGAGTCAGGAGTAACCCCTGTGCATCGCCGGGCTGGGTGTGACCCAAAAAGGAAAAAAAAATGCAGTGACTAGAGAATTTATGGGAAATAGCTTTTTACAATGCTATAATTTAGGCACATCACTTTTTAGACTATCCATAACCAGTATTGAGCTTCTAGATCAGAGATTCCCAAACTTATTTGGCCTTTTCAGGAAAAGAAAAAAAATCAGTACCTCTCCCCACCCCCATATTTATGTGCTTTCATGGAACCAAGAGAAAGCTCCCCCTAGTTGGACCTCTCTGGATGGCTGCAGCACCCTGGGGGGTGGCAGAAGGGGTGATTCACTTCAGGAAAACCTGCTCTAGATTTTTTAGAAATTGATGGGTTTTTTTAAGGCAGATTTTTTTCATATTGTTCACAAAAGAAAAACAGGATTTTTTTTTTAATCAAAAGAGGATACGTGCAGTGTATTAGAAAATATTGACCTAGTTTTGAGAGTTCTGTTTGTGAACATGCGCCTTGGTAGTTTTCTTTTCCTTTTTCCCCCCCAAGAAAGCAATCAAGTGATTTAAAAAGATTTGTTAACATTAAAAAGAACCATTTTTAAATAGCAACTCCAGGGGGGGCTGGAGCAATATTTTGGCGGGTAGGGTGTTTGCCTTGCATGCAGCCAACCTAGGTTCGATTCCCAGCATCCCATATGGTCCCCTGAGCACTGCTAGCTAGGAGTAATTCCTGAGTGCAAAGCCAGGAGTAATCACCATGAATCGCCAGGTGTGACTAAAAAAGAAAAAAAGAAAATAGCAACTCCAAATAAATCTCATTTAAGAATGAACTCTCAGTATTAGTTTTGCAAGTAATCGCATATAATAGGATATTATAATGCCTAGAGTAACTTCAGTTATGTGAAAATGGAAAAAAAGAAAAGAACAGTATTTGCCTTTAGTATGGTTCCTTTGTGGGCTAAGCTCACTGACATAGATAGCTTCTTTTATTTCCCTGGATAGGAGGTTTGCACAGTGCTTAGGGAGTGTGGATTCAGAAAGTTGGTGGTTGGTCATGGTTTCATATGACATTTCCAGTGTTGACTGTAGGTTTCTGAAAGCCATGTATTCATTTTCTGGTCATTCCAAAATTACACATCGCTCACATCATAATTCTTATGAGGCACTTTTGTGTTTGCTGGTGCTTAATTGTTTTCAACTCTCTTTTTTAAGGCAAATAAAAAATTGAAATTGGAAAATGGTGGCCTGGTGAGGGAGAATTTACGACTGAAGGCTGAAGTTGATAACAGATCACCCCAGAAGTATGTATTTTGCTCACAGACCAATACTTGATTTTTAGGAATAACTACTGTGATAGTGTATATTTTTTATTTAATTCTTTTCTTCATTGAAGCCTGTGAATTTAAATAGACTGCCTTGCCTTGAAAAGTTAATTGTATATTTATTAGTAAAATTTTAGTATTAGTTAAAACTGATTTTGAAGAAAGAATTTTTATTTGTGAATGGATTGGATTTGAATGAGAAAGTTTTCATACTTCATTATTCTTTATTTTTCCTTATCGAATCAGCAAGAAAATTGGTGACACAAGGGTATGATGTGATCTAAGACCAGTGAACTGGCTTACACTTCACTCTTAACTATTGAATGGCATTAACAAGTGGGAGGTAGAGAAAAATGTCCTTTCAATAGTTTTCTAAAATAATCTTTATAGGTACTGCTTATATGATGTTTTCTCTTTGCCAAGTACAAGCTGTGAAATAGAACCATTAGTATTCTCTATTTACAGTTGAGGAAATGAAGGCATGGGATTAATCTCAGCTCTGCCACTAGTAAATGGTAGAAATAGGATTTTAACCCAAGTGGTCAGCATCCATGCTCTGTTCATTACACTGAAGACGGGAGATATCATTACTCCATTCATTATGCTAAGAAGACTAAAGTAGGACATACGTTGCTGCTTGTTGAAATTCAGACTGATTTGAACTACACATTAACTGAATGTAATCTTCCCTTATGATGTGCTAGTTTTCTGTCTGTTTGAAAAGATACTACCAGTATTGGTCCATTTGACCATTAATTTGTTTATAAAATATGAGAAGGCTGAGTGCTAAGAGTTGAAAATGGAGAAAAAGTAGGAGACAGCACTTGAGATTTTTCTTTTTCCAGGAAAAAAAAAAAAAAGAGTATGTCCCCACCCCTCTCTGAGGAATGGCATATCAGAATTCCAATGCATTCTTACCACCCAACCATTAGACTTAATTTCTTTTTGTTGGAGAAAAAAATACAACAAGGCAAGCATAAGCAAATAAAGGAAATTTATCCTTCCCAAAATAGCTCTTGGCTTCCTCACATTTGAAAAGAAGATAATGTTGCCTTCAGAAAAGCTAACTGTGGTATCAGTAAATGGTAAAAGTAAACCATAATTACACGGAGCAGAGCAAACTAGCAAATAGAGAGGCATAGCTTTTACTTTTAAAATAGTTCCTTCCTCTGTGCTCTCCAGCCTCGTTTCTCTTTCACTTTGGATAATGTTCTACTTTGATCAATTAGTGAAATCAGCTTAGGAAGTGTTGCTGTTTGAATCTCTGCTCTCCTCACTTATTGGCAGCTCGCCTTGCCCGTCATAGTAATGCTTGTCCATTAGCCGCTTCCCACAGCGTGCTGAATGGAACTAAAGCTATTTTGTTTGTAGCTTTTATTTGTTGAAAAGTTGCCGACCAGATTTCAGATTTAATGCCAGCCACTGGGATGTGTGTTTTTAAATATCCGAGGTTTCTGCCTGATAAATAACTGGAGAACCTCAACTGAAGAAAACTTGGCCTCTCAGTATCCTACCAGCCAAACCCCACATCTGAATTCCATATAGCTTTAGGATTTGCCATTTTTAACTTTCATTCCATCCCTTTAGGGGAAAGGAATAGTTTCACTTAAAAAATGATTTCCACTGACCCCTATTCCAGATCAATTTGCAATGCATTGAGGTATTAAATGCATTGCGTTTGATTTATAGCCTTGTTTACTCTGCATCACCAAACCCTAGTGGGACTCAGAGAGAAGCTGACCACAGCTGAAAATACTCCGATCTGACTCACCTTAGGAAAGCTCCTATTTGTGTTAAAAAGAAAAGAAAATTTCAAGAGTTTCAAAGTTAATGCAAGCAAATAAAAACTGTGCGTTCCATTTCATCCCTTAGTTGAGGATGAGCCTTGATGAGTAGTTTTTCTCTTTTCTACTTAGGTGTCAAAAAATACATGGTTTTTTTACATACACAATCTTAGTTGTTAATGCAGCTTCCAAGATTTGCAAGCACATCCTACAAGTCTGGCATATGAGAGCACTGTAGACACTGGAGAGGAAAACAGGAAGGTCTGTGTCAGGTGGGGCTGCCACAAGAAAGCATTACAAGCAGGGTGGCTCGCATGTCAGATATTTATTTTGCCTCAGTTCTCAAGGTTAGAAGTCCCAGATAAGAGGGGCGGCAGTCTTCATTTCTCTCTCAGACTCTCATTTTGGTTTGCAGACGGCCAGAATTTCAGTGTTTGCTAATATGTCAGAGGGAACTCTGTTCTCCCTTTTGCATCTTATCAGGAAGCCAGTCCTATCAGATGAAGGCCACATCTAGCTTGGACCACTTGAACATTTAGTATTTCCTGAAGATTCCATCTCTAAATATAATCACTTCGAGGATTAGGGCTTTGGCATATGAATTGTGGGGAGGACCCCCAAGTTAGTTCAAAGTAGAAGGTACATCTTTTCAAGACACTCAAGCGTGTATGCTGGTGCTCCCAAATTAGACCTCTGATGGGAACCAGGAGGGTTTAAACATTGACAGGCAGCATTGTCTAAAAGTAGTCTAGTTTATACTATTGTATTTTATTTGGGGGTTTTGGACAAGGTCTGGCAGTGCACTGGTGCTTTTCCTGGCTTTATGGCCAGGGGTCGGTACTGGCGATGACTTCATATGTGCTGGGGATTGAGCTAGGGTTGGCCACATGCAAGGCAACCACCTTAATATCTGTTCTTTTTTGCAGCCCCTTATATAGTGTTATAAAAGCCATACTATAATCTTGTAAAGTGAAGATTTGGATGACCATTTGTCTCCTGGAATTTTTCTGATTTTTTTTTTACCCTTCACCATATCCAATCAGAGAGTACCTGTATCTTTTTCCTTTCTTAGCTTTTGAAAGCACTTTTGAAGAGAAATCCACTAAATGTGTTCCTGTAGGTATCAAAAACTTCTGTTCTATTCCTTGTCAAAAATTCATCAGTCTAATATATAAAATTATATGAGAAAAAAATTTTACTTTATGTAGCTACTTCCTGGATAATTCTTTTTCTTTAAAAGTAAATTATGTGGGGCTGGAGCAATAGCACAGCGGGTAGGGCGTTTGCCTTGCACGCGGCCGACCCGGATTCCCAGCATCCCATATGGTCCCCTGAGCACCGCCAGGGGTAATTTCTGAGTGCAGAGCCAGGAGTGACTCCTGTGCATCGCCAAGTGTGACCCAAAAAGAAAAAAAAAAGTAAATTATGTGTGTACGATTTAAATCCAGATGAAATCCTCTGTGTACCCTTTCCATTTTTCCCTAATATGAACTCCTAAGAGAATCATATTTAATATTAAGAATTCAAAAGGTGTTATGTCCTTCAGTTTTCAGGACTGAAGATAACTCTTAACCAACCCAGAAATAATGAGCATTTATATAACCGGTACTTTAAGTTATACAAAATAAAAGACACTCTTCTTGATTATTAAAGCAAATAGGTATTCTTCCACTAATTTCTCTTACCATCTTGTATTTTTCCTTCTTTGCAGTTGTAATTGCTAATAATGATAATTATCTCATGCTTTCTTATGTTTGAACCAGTTTGGTAGTTGTATTTACTATTATGCTTACTATACTTTGTAGAGTTCGATCTCACATTCTATTCCTATTATGTGTCCTATTATATATGTATTAATATTACATATTCTATGCTAAATGATTTTGAAAAAACATAGCACCTAAGTGAGTGAAAAAACTGACAGATAACAGACTAGGTTTCTTCATAGGTTATTGACAGAATGGGAAGGGGAGGCCTGCTTGACCATAAAAGATAACTGCGGCCTAACCAAATGCACTCAATCTAGTTTGGTATTAATTAATAACAAAAGAATTATCTGGAGCCATTTTGGGTGGCAAATGGAAGGATGTGTGCTCCATGTATATGAGGCGCTGTGTTTTGGGGTATTTTTTGTTTGGGTTTTTTATTTTTGTTTTCAGTTTTTTGTTTTGTTTTTACCAGCCTCCAGGGAGCCCATAATCTAATGCAGGCAAAAGACAAGTTTATGTGAAACAATTAAGTAGTAAATAGATACTAAGTAGAAGCAGAGACATAAGAGTTCTGAGAATGACAAGTGGATTGCAGTGATGGGACTCCAAGACTGAAGACTGGAGGTTTGCATGGAAAGGAAGGCACTCTGAGTGAGAAAAGACAGCCTGTACTGTTCGGGAGAACCAGGAGTTCCTTTTAGGCTGGTGCCTGGTCTCTGTAGAAGCCCCACATTGTAACTGTCAGACTTCCTTCGAGTCCTAATAAAATGGGAATACTCTGTGTTATTTTCCCGCCTCTCAGGATGGCCATCATTCTGCTTTCATTAGCTTTCTGGCGTGACTCAGCCTGCCACTCTGCTTTTAGGCAGAAAAACAGAGTCCAGTTGAGAGCGCATCCCCAAGAGTATCGCACCTCCAGCAAGGTGAGACACAAAAGTGAAAAAAGCGAGCGGTTAGAGAGTACAGCAAGGTAGGGCATTTGCCTTGCACTTGGATAACCCATGGTTGATCCCCAGTGCCCCTATGGTCCCCTGAGCCTGCCGGAGCTCAGAGCCAGAAGGAAGCCCTGAGCATCACCAGGTGTGGCCCAAAAGCAAAAACAAGCAAAAGAACAGAAAGAAGCTTAAGGAAGACTTCAGCATTCCCTTTCTTATATTCCCAAATACTCCTGGCCTTTCCTCTTTTTCCTGTGCCAAGAAATATTTGTCCATGATAAAGTTAAGAGTTCCTAAGTGATTTTTTTTTTGGGGGGGGGCGTGAAGAAGTTATGCAGACCTCACTTGTGAAGCATTTAAAAGTCCCCATTTCCGGGCCGGAGCGATAGCACAGCGGGTAGGGCATTTGCCTTGCACGCGGCCGACCCGGGTTCGCTCCCCGGCATCCCATATGATCCCCTAAGCACTGCCAGGAGTAATTCCTGAGTGCAAAGCCAGGAGTAACCCCTGAGCATCGCTGGGTGTGACCCAAAAAGAAAATAAATAAATAAATAAACAAATAAATAAATAAATAAATGTCCCCATTTCCTTTCTTGAGACTCTTGAAGATGTCTTTCTTCCGTTGTGCATTTTTCACGAGGCAGGGCTTCTGCCACGGTGCCGGTTACTATGCAGCTTTAGCATGGCCGCTCTTTGTGTCTACAGATACTAACTCACCTTCAGGTATGGGATACTGAGTTCCGTGAACAAAATTCTGTTGGCCATTTATATCAGACTGGACTGTAATTAGATCAGCAACTTCCCTGTACATCTGTTTTCCAGAATGTTGCCTGTGTTGGTCACTGTGACTTTGTGTGATCTGTGACTCTGGTTATGTCTTCGTGCACACAGCTCTCTCGCTGCACGGGAAGCCCATTCTGGCGTCAGAGAGAGATTCCGGCTAACTTTTTGCACAATGAGCAGGATTTTCTCTTGTCAGAATAGGAAAAGTGTGAGAAGAGGAAATAGGTTGTGATCTGGGCTCTCTCCTCTCACAGGGTTTGTGTTCTTGAGCTGTCACATCCTCTCCCGGTTTCTTTACTGCTCCTCCACATTGATTTCAGGGATTACAAAATAAACTTGGAGCCTTTTGCTTAGCCTTTTCTCCCAAACTAGAGGTTCATGTTCCATTGGTCTTTTTAATTGATATATGTATTTATTTTGGGAGGCAGCACCAAACCAGTTGCCCGGGAGTCCCAGGGGCTACTCCCAAATATACTTTGCCATCAGATTGGGCAATTCAGTGCTGTAGGTCCCTGTGGGGACCTCAAAACTGTTCGAAGGGTGCTGGGCACCTCCAGGACACCCAGTCTTGTCAGAGTTCAAAACCAAGTTACCATGCATGCTTTGCAGTCAAGTACCCTAACAACTGGGCTCTCTTGCCGGCCCTTCCACTGGTCTGTTTTATACCTTCACAAGGTAAAACTTTGGAACAGACTACATGAATTCAGATTTTCTTGCCTCTGCCTCTTCCCATCTTCTTTACCCACTGTGTTTTTGGTATGGACACCATGGGTGCTGATAACCGTTGCTCTTCCTGCGTAATGAGAGAGCTGTGTGCAGGAAGACACAACCAGGCTCAAATTGTCACTTCATAAAGTATGAATTAAATTATTAACATCTCCTACATAAAGCTCTGGAGTCCTTTCCTAAAATAGAAACCCCGCTGGCCTCAACGTCACCAGCTAGTCTCTGCTTGCTTGCTCCCCTTTGGCTCATTTTCACTGCCCCCTCACGCTGCTCTTGCTTTACTAGACTTCCATTTCTGTAACATGCCAAACCTGGCAACCTCCACTTAGAAATTTCTACTTCCCAATCTTTTCATGGCTGTCTCCTCCTGCCTTCAGATTCAGAGAGACATTACTCGATTATCCAGTTTAAAACAGAATTTCTCTGCAACTTCCACTTCCAGATTCTGATTATAACGTACTAATAAAATTGCGTTGTGGTAGGCAGTATTAGTGTCTGATTAAGAACACAGCCTCTGGAGCCCAGACTTCCTGGGACCATACTCTGGCTCTTGACTGACTTACCCTTTGATTTAGGGTTAGATATTTAGATATTTTGTCTTGTGTGTGCTATCAGTAGTAGCGCCTGTTTTATAGGGAGAGTGAAATGAGTTGAAACTTGAAATGCACTTAGAACCACAGAGCGCATAATTCATGCTCAGCCAATGTTAGAGTGTTATTGTCTTCATTGCTCTTATCGCTGTCTGAAATTATCTTCTTCATTTAATTAATTGACCTGTTTATTGTCTGTCTCCTCCATTCTAAAATTGGAGTTCCACAGGGCTGAGAACCTTGCTGCATATATCCTTCTCTTGCAAAAACCAGCACCTGGACGGCACCTGATAAATATTTGTTGTATAATTAACAGAACAGATAAATAACATTGGAAAAACCACCTAAACTCTTTGAGCTATGTAAGGTTTATGTAAGGTTTAGATAATGTCGAAGGGATTAAAAACAAAAAGTGACTTTATGTTCTTAGCACAATGTGTAGCATAAAAAGTGATAGAGGTGTGTGTCTAAATACCCCGACCCCTATCCTGTGCTAAGATAGTTTATCCTCTTGCTTTGTCCCTATTCTTCTTAATGGCTTTGCAGCTGTTTGGCCACCTTAGATAAAAACCCGTTTCTTCCGGTTTCTCCACACTTTCTCCTCATCACACACCTAATTGTTCCATATATTCTAGCTTTCCTACCTTGTCAGTGCCTCTGTAATCCGTCTTCTCACGTCCCCAGTTAGAGCCGCATGCTCTCTTGCTTAGCCTATTTTAACTACCTCTGACTTCTTTTCTACTCACATCCCTATTCCTTACTCCTTGCTTTATTGTGGCCTGAATTTTCGAATAAATTGGATCATTTCACTCTTCTGTTTAATAGAGGGAATTAAGTTTTCATGAATTACCCCACATACCTGCAAGGGAAAGCCCAAATTTCTTGTATGATAAGCAAGACTCTTTGCTAGTATGTCTTCAGTTTAGCCTTCTTGTCTCCTTCTTAGACTTTGCTTCAGACTTTGTTAAGTATGTGTAGATGCGTGTCTGTATAAAATGGGTCTGTAGTACTGTGTGTTCATGGTCCTTCTCTGAGTGAAGGGGCCCTTCCCTAATACTCTATAGGACCATTCAGTGAGAACCACCTGGAAATTAAGATTTTGAACTTTCTTGAAGCTTCCCGTGTAAAAGTTTAAGAGAACAGGATGTCAGAGCTTCCTGGTATTTTCTCTTGAACATACTGGACAAAGGGATTTCCTGCACTTTTCCTCTGTAGATTGTAGCGGAGGTTAGGAGCTAGGAAGGAAAAGGGGATCTCAGGGTTTGCCTGGCTCAGGGACAAGGCTTCTTGTCTGCGGCTTCTTCTGGAACCAGGCTTTTGCCGGCCTGACTTGTCTCCATGTTAACTCTGAGCGTGGCCTGTCCAGGTCACAGGTCAGCACTTCCTAAGCTGCTCACTGCCTGCTGGTACACGCCCCGCAGCCTTTGGCCTCTTCCGGAGCACTGCAGTGTTGCCAGCCCCGGTTGGTTGTTCCGTTTGACCTATTGCAGCCTTTTATTGTTTGTCACAGTTTCTCTTAGACAAGCGCCATGGTTGCTGCTATTTGACCCCAGTCTGATTCAGGGACTGATTCTGTTGTGCTCTTTGGTTTTCCCACAAGGGGAACTTGTAGACTGTCGGGGGAGCCCTACGACACCCTGGGGCCAGATTGTGACAGCTGGTGTGCTGTGCCCCTCAACTGCCTGAAGGGCCCTTCTCTGGATGTTCAGCTAATTGGGGGTGGACACTTCCTGCCATTTCTGTCTATTTGTCTTTATTGTATTGATAAGATGTTTTAGGAGCCTGCAATGCATGCTAATGACTGGCCATTAAGGGTGTCCGAAAGATTATGAACTGCTTGAGAACAAGGATGAATTCTTCTGCCTTTGTTTCCTTCCTCTTAGCTCCTCGGCCTATATTAGTCCAGTAACTGTCCTGGGAGTAATAATTACAGAGTGGCTTAATCACAGTTTCTTGTTCGGTTTTAGATTGTCACTCTCTCAGATTTAAAAATAGTGACAAATGTGTGGAGTGATAAGAATACAGTTATTTTGAAGTAGGATTTTTCACCCAACACTAGTTCTGTTCTCTTTTAACTGCTGAGCTGTTGCTCGGGTTCTTTTGGGAAGAGCCTTAGACATGTAATGAGACAGCTTGTCCTAAAGATCTTTCCTTCCATGAAAGATTTAAAAGATTTGGATCCCCACTGATGTCATGCAAACCAGCAGAGCTGATGTTTTGGCGGGAGAGGGGGCGTAAGCAGAAAATTAGGGCATTTCTGTGAGGTGCTGGAATGACAGTTTTTTGTCAAATAGTTATTTGTCAAATAGTTTGGTATGTTTTCCCCAGAAAAAAAAGAAGTCTAGCTTCATTGGCAATGGTTTTTAGCTCTTTATTTATTTTTAGAGACCACATAAGGGAATCGATTCTCATTTTTATATATTTTAACATAATGAATATACTTACTCATTGCCCAACGTTTAGACTGATTCTAAAAGAATTCCTAGGTATCTCAACAAGAATTTTCACACTATAATTTTCAACTATACAGCAGGTAGGGCGTTTGCCTTGCATGCAGCCGACCCGTGTTCGATTCCTCCACTCCTCTATATGAGAACCCAGAAAACTACCAAGAGTATCCTGCCCGAGCGGGCAGAGCCTGACAAGCTACCCGTGGCATATTTGATATGCCAAAAATAGTAGCAACAAGTCTCACAATGGAAATGTTACTGGTGCCCACTCAAGCAAATTGATGAGCAACAGGATGACAGTGACAGTGATATGACCAGTTTAATAAAGTAAGTGCAGGCACACACAAAAAAACTTCTTTAAAAGGGCCACAGATGTGGCTCGCTTGTAGACCACACACCTTACAAATATAAAATCCTGGACTTGATCTCTGTACTGAGAAACAACACAGAAACTTTCTTTAAAATTGTTTAAAGAAAAAACCCTTAGTGGTAATTCTTGTTTTTAATTTCAAAGCTTTCCAGACATACTCTACCTTGATTTTTAAGTATTGCTCTTGGGAGATAATCCTCTACTAGTTTCTTTTAGTTATTGAAAAGAGATTTTATGTAGATCTTTAGTAAAAGTAACCTTTGGACCCAGAGACATGGTACCATGTTCTAGAACATCTGACTTAGGATCATGAGTTCTAATCCCTGGTATCCCACATGTGTGGAACATAATCCTGGCATTTCTGTTCTCTGTGATCTCTACTGCTACAAGCAAATCCCAGTGACACTGCTGGCTGATATGTGCAAGCATAATGAAAAAGATAGTACAGGGGTTAAGTCCTTTGCTTTGCATGCAACCAACCCAAGTTCAATCTGTGGCCCCCTTATTTGGTCCCTTGAACTCTGCTAGTGACTCCTGAGCTCAGAGCACCATGTGGCCCAAATACAAAAATAAGGGGATGCGACTCCTGGTGAGTATTGCAGCAATAGCAACAATATGATGTGTGCCCTCTCCATCCTCCCCAAAAAAAGCCAACGGGAGTTACAGGTACTTGCCTTACATGTGGCTGGCTCTGGTTCGATTTCTGGCACCACAAATGGTTTTCCAATCACCACCAGGGGTAAGCCCAGAACATAGCCACTATAGCCAAAAAAATAGACGAATGTGTGCCATGGCCAAGTAGCGTGACCACTGGTAGTTATATGGTGTGTGAGCATCACAGCAACCCCCAGTGAGCACCACCGCACGGCCTGCATGCCTCAACTCCAGAGTGTAACCCCCAGCGGGCGTATATGCAGGCATCTCAACGGTAGTACAAGCCTCCCTCAGCACTCCAGGCAGTTGTGTACATCGCATGCCCGGTAGTGTGTGTACTCCCTGGTTACAGCAACAACACAGCAGGAGGGAAGGGGAGACCATCAGAATAATAAATAATAAGTTATTCAAGAGAAGTGAAGTGTGAATCACACAAATATTTTAAAAAATCAGGGGATATCTATACAATGGGAAGTTTGTGACTTTCTTAAAAGAGAATGAAGGGATAATGAAACTACAGCTGTGTAGACAATACAGCTCTAATTAAATCTGTTCAATGAGTGGGTTTTTTTTTTCTGTTAAAGTAATCTCTCGCAGGTACTTAAAATTTGTTTTGATGGAGCTGGTGAGATAGTACAGTGGTTAAGGTGCTTGTCTCGAATGCAGCTGATCCTAGGGTCACACCGCATATGGTCTCCTGAGCACCAGCAGGTGTGGCCCAATCATCCCCCTTTCCTATTTTGAGGACCAGAAAGACAACTCAGGAGACTGAGTACATGCAAAGCATGCTTTGCATATGGCAGGCCCGGGTTTGAATGCTAGCACTGCATGGGAACGATGCGGGACATGGAGCCAGGAGTAGCGCCTGAGCACCATGGGGCGTGGCTCAAAATGAGGCACTTGAGTTTGTTTGGCTTTCTCAGATACCACTAGACAACCTCAGCATGATCGTACAAGATCTGAAAAATGACCGTTTGGGACCAGAGAAACAGCTCAAGGGTTCGGGTCATATGTCTTGCATGCGCACAGACCTGAGTTTGATCGCTGGTGTCAGATGCCCCTGCCCCCATCATTGCGGGAGTGGCCCTGTTGGCCCCCACCCTCCTCAGCATCCCTGGGGCCAGGGAGCACCCCACTGTTGGGTCCTAGCTCTGAAATGTTTGACCTCCTTGGTCAAGATTGCTGGGATGGCAGCGGAGGCACCTGAATACTGCTCGGTACCTGTTTGGACAATTGAAGCAGTCACCTTCCTAGGAAACCGCCGAATTCATCTGCTGGCTTGTCCCCCTGCTCACGTGTGTTCTGCCACTAGTCATCATCAGAGCCAGGATGCACGCGTCAGTTAATGCCGCCCGCCCAAAAAACGCTGCAGTCTCTCTCCGATTCTAATGGAATCTGCTTCTGATCTCAGTGGTAGCTCCCAAACTTCTCTGTGATGTTTTCTCTGCTTAATGAAGCCCTTGGCCATCACTGCTACTTTGAAAATCAAAGTCTTTTGGTCTCTAATGGAATGTTTATAAAAAAATACTCCATTTTGAAATTTGCTCAGGAAAGGAAGTATGGTAAATGATGTTAGAAATCCCTCTGGCTTGCCTTGTCATTGATTCATTTAATGTTTGCACTCTGGAAATATCTGGTACTAGTGAAATATCTGGAATAAGAGGGTTTTAAAACCCCAAGATAAATAACCTTTTACCTCATTGACCTCTTTCATGAATATTATAACATCATACGCTTCCCTGATAGTTATTTCTGTATAATCAAGTTAATTGCCCTTTGCCAAATCTAATATAGGTATCTTAGGGTAAGCTAAAATTAAAAAAAAGAAAAAGCAAACCGTTAAATTGTTCGGTTTAGTAATATAGTGGCTCATAATACTACCATGACCTTCAGCTTCTCCTGCAGTGTTGGCTGTGTCCAGATAGAGGGATAACACTGGTTCAAGAAATAACTGAGTGAGGACTGCTCTGTGCCTTGGGTAAATCCAGGAAGCTGCTTACCAAATATATAATAGTCGTACATTCCTGATTTTTTTTTTTTTTTTTTTTTTTGCTTTTTTTGGGTCACACCCAACGATGCTCAGGTTACTCCTGGCTCTGCACTCAGGAATTACTCCTGGCCATGCTCAAGGGACCATATGGATGCTGGGAATCAAACCCATCTCAACTGTGTACAAGACAAACCCCCTACCCACTGTACTACTGCTTCAGCCCCACATTCCTGATTCTTGAGCTTGTGCTCCAGTAGGAAGAGAATAAACAAATGAAATGGATTGATTTCATCAATTGATCTCTTGCAAGGCTTTCTTAAGTTTCTGTTAGTTTGGCCACCCATACTCTATTATTAGCATGGGATGGATCATTCGGAGTGTTGCAGACTGGCAAGTATTAAAGTGGAACTTTGGAAATTGAAAACAGTGACCTTTTTAGGAGACCGCCAACCTCACCAGTGACTTCTGCTGGCTGTCCCCCGTATTCATGTATGCTCTTCATTACTTCTACCACTTTTCTCTGAAACAAGACAAAAAAAAAATGATTAGATTTTTCTTTTTTCTTTTTTTTAACTTATCCAAAACCATTTGTTAACTTAAAAAAGAATTATGTGGGGGTAGGGCTAGAGCAATAAGAGAGCGGCTAGGATGCTTGCCTTGCACTCAGTTTTGATTCCTGGTGCCCAAGCACCTCCAGGAATGATTCCTGAGCACAGAGTTGGGAGTAAGCCCTGATCACCTACCAGTTGTGACCCCCAAACAAACAAACCACAAAAAGTCAAGTTATTGGGGCCAGGATAGCAGGTGAGGCACTTGCCTTGAGTGGGGCAGACCTGGATCCCCAAGGCCACCAGCAGTGACCTCTGAGTACAGAGGCAGGAGTAAACCCTGAGAATCGCTGGGCGTGTTCTGAAAAACAGACAAATCACTTGTTACATATAGAGGGCAATGTGGCATTTTTAAATGATACTCTAAAGTTTCCAGCAAAACATTTGAAATAAGTTGTTCAATTTTTTGGGAAATGTTCCTTTATTTGTCCCTGGTCTTTCCTAGGTAAGCCTCTGAGTCCCCCAGGGTATGCTTTGGCAGTGACCTCATCATGTTTGATTTGAAATTGTGGGGGTTTTCATCTGACGGTATCTTTATTGTAAAAATTGCACTTAAAAGCAGATTTGGGCCAGAGAGAGGAGTGGGGGGGGGGGGAGATGGAGAAAGGGGGGAGGAGAGGGAAGGAGGGAGGGAGAGTGGGGGAGAGAGAGAGAGAGAGAGAGAGAGAGAGAGAGAGAGAGAGAGAGAGAGAGAGAGAGAGAGAGAGACTCAAAACCTGCCATTGAGTCAGGTATTGCCTTGCATTCCCTGGCACTAGTTAAGTCCCCTGAGGTCATTCCCACAAGCTGAGCCTGCGCCTGCAATAGACACAGGCACCCTAGGGTGTAGCCCATTATTCCATCCTCCCCTTCTCCCCCCATAAATTTCATCTTGGCAAGCTACTTTAAAACTAGCTAGTTTAAAACTGTCACTTTTGTTACTGTATTAAACATGCTCCGCAGTTTTGGGGGCTATTTGATCGTGCCAGAATAATTAATCAAGAACACACTTTTTTGTTGTTGTTGCATGTACTTCAAGATTGTTACTGTTTGGCGGGGCTGCAGGGGGGAACTTCATTTAAGGAAATGTTTCTGGAAGCTTTGTATTGTAGTTGTTAGGTTTGTTTTTTCTTTTTTTCTTTTTTTTTTTTTAAGGTTGTAGGGAGCACGGTCTTTTCTGGGAGTTCAGTTAATTGCAGTGAGTGGATCAATACTCAGCGATGTGTCTTTGAAGGTCCTTTCTAACTGCGATTTTATGAATCTATATTTACCTTTCCCCCTGTTTCTTTTTCCCTGAGTGACAAGAGCAGGGATCATGCTAGCATGAGCTGGAGAGTGACCTGAACTATATAACCTAGGAGAGGGTTGATGGGGTTCATAGAATATATGATTGTTGGCTCTAAGACATAGGACTATTGGCTCCTTCTCTGCTCCTTTTGCCTTTTTCTTTAAGTGGTACATTTTCTATTTGTAATTATTTTTATAATCACTGTCACTGTCATCCTGTTGCTCATCGATTTGCTCGAGCAGGCACCAGTAACGTCTGATTGTGAGACTTGTTGTTACTGTTTTTGGCATATCTAATACGCCAGGGGTAGCTTGCCAGGGTCTGCCTTGAGGGCGCAATACTCTCAGTAACTTGCCAGGCTCTTCGAGAGGGGTGGAGTAGTCAAACACGGGTCAGCTGCGTGCAAGGCGAACGCCCTACCACTGTGCTTTCGTTCCAGCCCGTTTTTATAATCAGAAGAAAGAATAATAAACCTAATTAATTTTAAAACACAAATTTTAGATTTTGCATTCTCAATACCCTGCCTCCAGGGAACCTTAAGTTGTTTAAGGTAGATCAATAGTTGTCCTCCAAAAAAGGATTAAGAAAGGGCTTTTTTTAAAAACAAGCCAAACAGAGAGAAGTTGTTTTCTTGGTCTCAGATTGTAAAGCCTTACGTGGTTATGGCTTATGAAAAGGCAGTCTCCTGAAAGAATTTTCCTTGGTGTCTGAGATAGAATTTAAGGTAGATGTTTATGTTTCTTAGAGTTGAGATTGTCTTACTGGGCTTTGTATTCCTCACTCTACATATTCTACCCCATACTGAGGCCCAAAATTGTTCCCTATTTCTGAACCATGTATCCTTTCTTTTGTTGTTGTTTTGGGATCATACTTGGTGTGTTTTGGGTTAACTCCTGGCTCTGTGTTCAGGGGTCATTCCCGGCAGTGCTGGAGGACAGCATGCAGACCTGCAGGTTGAACCCAGGATCTGTGCTGCTTAAGGCATGGACCTTAACACCTGTACTAAGTCTTTGGCCTCTGTCCTTTCTTAAGTGAATAAAGAAATCCAGGTAATCCTGATGGAAAGAAGTGAATTTTGTATGTGTTCTTTTTCATTTACTCTCCAAAATGTTCCTTTGCAGAAAATGTGAAAATGTTTTTATGTATAATGTATTGGAACTACAAGCACTGACTTTGTATTTCAAAGTTGGAGAAAATGAGATTGATGTCCCTCACAGTTGTAAAATGCCAAAAATAAGTAGAGCTGAAATGAATTAAAGCCCAGTGTTCAGAGAGGCCAAATAAAAGTTTCAGATCAAGGATGGCTATAATTGAAAGGGTCCAATAAGTATTTAAAACCACCCCTGCTGAGACTGCTAAGATTTCTGAATTTCAAATTGGCATTTTATATTTGACAAGGTGACATTGTATAAGAAATGTATTATAAAACACTGCTGTACAATAGGAAAATGATTGAATGTAAATATTTCAAGACGTGGACCACTGTTCAAATGTTATCATAAATCTCTGCCATTGTTTTAGGGGATAACTCCTCCTGCATATAAGAGCTGAAGTGAGAGACCTAGCCTTTTGAAGAGAAATCATTAGCAAATGTCTGCATCTTTTCTCCTACTAGTCTGGTTTGACCACAAAAATATCCCATTAGATCTCTTACTTTATTATCATATGTTTATTTCCTCCCGGGGAAGCCCTATTTTGAACATAAAACACCTGGTCTGGCTTTTGTTCATTGTCCTGAAGTGTCACTGCTGCGTGGAAGAATGGAATGAGACAGTTTTCTCTCAGACTTTCAGAGGGAAAGGAGAATGCTTGGACTGTCAGGTTCAACTTTCCTTCTGTTTTCTTGCAGGTTTGGAAGGTTCACAGTTGCTGCTCTTCAGTCCAAAGTAGAACAATATGAACGTGAAACTAATCGCCTCAAGAAAGCCCTTGAACGAAGTGATAAGTATATAGAGGAACTGGAATCTCAAATTACACAGCTAAAAAGTTCCAGTGAGGAGAAGGAAGCCCTGAGTTCCATTTGCCAGAGAGTACTTTCTGCAGACGGGACAGGAAGCAAAGGCAGCGAGGAGGATGTGGCAGCCAATCACCAAGGTGATGGGGCCAGAAAGCAGCTCGGCTCGTCCACCTCAAGTTCTCACCTAACGAAGCCTTCTAGCAGTTCCGTCAGGCAAGAAACCACCAGTAAAACAGAACCTAATTGTTCTGCGAACAAAGACCTATACCAAAAACAGGTGGAGATAATGTTGAATGTGACAGATACAAGTATGGATACTTACTTGGAAAGGGAATGGAATAATAAGCCAAGTGACTGTGAACCCTACAAAGATGACGAGCTGTATGACCTCCGAGCTCCTTGTACTCCTTTGTCCCTTAGTTGCCTTCAACTCAGTACTCCAGAAAACAGAGAGAGTGCTGTGAGCAAAACAGGAGGCTCCAAAAAGCACTCCAACCACCTAAGAAAACTGGTGTTTGATGACTTTTGTGATTCTCCAAACCCTAGTACTAAAGATTCTTCAGAAGATGACAGAAGTGAAAATGAAAAGAAATCAGAGTGTTTTACTTCTCCAAAGGCATTTTGGGACTGTTGTACGACAAGCTATGCCCAGAGCTTGGATTTTGAAAGTTTAGAGGGAAACACAATAGCCAATTCTGTTGGCGAAATCTCTTCTAAATTGAGTGAAAAATCAGGCTCTTGCTTGTCCAAGAGGTTGAATTCTATTCGCTCTTTTGAAATGAATCGGACAAGAACGTCCAGTGAAGCATCAATGGATGCAGCTTACCTGGACAAAATCTCTGAGTTGGATTCAATGATGTCAGAGTCGGACAACAGCAAGAGTCCTTGTAATAATGGTTTTAAGTCAGTGGATTTGGATGGGTTATCAAAGTCATCTCAAAGCAGTGAGTTTCTTGAGGAGCCAGATAAGTTGGAAGAAAGAACTAAGTCAAATCTTTCCAAAAGTTCTCTAACTGTTGATCAGTTGGAAAATGGAAATGAATGGAAATCCACTTCGTTTTTCCTCCTGTCTCCATCTGACCAGGAAATGAATGAAGATTTTTCACTCCATCCCAGTTCTAACTCAGGAACTAACGAAATCAAACCCCCAAGCTGTTTGTTTCAGACAGAGTTTTCCCAGAATGTTTTGTTAAGCAGTTCACATAGGCTATTTGAAGATCAGAGGTTTGGGTCATCTTTGTTTAAGATGTCCTCAGAAATGCATGGTCTTCATAACCATCTTCAGTCTCCTTGGTCCACTTCTTTTGTGCCTGAGAAGAGGAATAAAAATGTGAATCAGTCAACAAAAAGAAAAATCCAGAGCAGCCTTTCCAATGCCAGCCCATCTAAAGCAACTAAAAGTTGACTCAGTAGAAAGGTGCCATTTCAGTTAATGTCCTAAAAGGAATATGTTATTAAAGTTATTTTTCCCCTCATGAAGTTCTCTAAAATTTTGAATTGATAATATAGTAAGCCATGTCAAGTCAAAAGGGCAAGATGAGTCAATGCCCATAAAACGTTTGTTCATTTGAGTAATTTGTTCTTTATGATTTTATTTAGGGATCTGTTTAGCCAGAAAAAGTAGGGAGAGGGTTTCATTATTTACAGTGAATATTATATGTATCTGGTTTGGAGCGAATTTTGTTTTCTTAAACCTTGATTTTACTGTTCAATATGATGGCCTATTAATAAGCCTCAGTTGTCTTCAGAACCTGGATTTCTTAAACTTTCTGTGTTTTATACACACTGCACATAAGACACTTGAGTTTTTTCTAAAGCTTTTCCTTGGGTAGAAACTTTTGCCTTCCTCTTTTTATTTATATTCAATTATGGCCCTTTATGTAAGGCCATGATAGAGAAATAGCACTCTAACTGTAGTCCAATATTCATTGACTTCTTTTAAGAAAGGTTTTCCATGTATATGTTCTCACTTTTAACTTTGTGTTGTCCTGCTAGTCTGTTTTTTGTGAAAATGTTCTGCTAGTCTGAAAGAACGCATTTTCAATATGAAAATATTTGTTTGATGTCAGGTAGTGTTTATTTCTCATCTTTTTGTACGTGTGTTGCCAGTCAGAAATTGAGCCAACTTGGGGGAAAAGGCATGGAAGAGTTTGGTTTAGCAGAGCCTATACTTGTTTGATTCATTATTTGAGATATACAGCTACAAAAGCACTCATTGCCAAGTCCTTGATCCACTTACATCCCAGGGAACTTTTTTTCAGGTGATGAAGTTTTTTGTTTGCATGTCACTGTTCTTCGTGAAGCTCTGTATGCATGGTAGCATTCTTGCTTGCACTGATTTTCTTAAAAAAACCAAGTTTCAGTTGGCTAATGGAATACCTTTTATGTAGGATTTTAAAAAGTGTTCATGAATGTTGAGAAGGGGTGAGACTAGGTGAGCTAAGCACAATTTTTAATTTAGGCTCTGGAAAAGTCTATTATTCTAAACATGTTTGGTATGCCTATATAGGCCTTAAAAACTGGTTTGTATGCTAATGACTTGTTTATCTAATGTGCACTGAACATTTTACATTAATACTGTACTGTTTTACATTAATACTGCATGGTTTTCTATGTGAATTGAATAAAGGATGTCATAAGCACTATAATCCTTGTTTGTTGTCCTGACGTCTCAGATATTTTGTTTTTAAAAAACAGTAAATCTTTGCTTTTTGATTCTTCTAACACAGGGATTGACAATTTGTAACCCATGGATCAATTCTAACCAGTACCTGTTTTTGTGGAAAGGCCTGTGAACTAAAAATGGTTTTTCATAGCTTGAATGTTGTTTTTTTAAAAAACCAAATAGTGTTGTGTAACATGGGAAAATGATACGAAATCCAGATTTCAGTGGTTCAAGCAAAATCTTATTAGAACACAGCTGCATTCATCTGTTTATTTTCTGTAGCCGCTTTTGCTCTGCAATTGAATACTTGTGATAAGATCATATGACCCACAAAGTTTAAAATACCTACTGTGTGGGCTTTTACAGAAAAATTGCTAACCCCTGTTATAATAGGCTATCAGGATCCAATGAGACTATCAAATTAGAACATCACTTTGATGACTTAGAGAATCATGGCCTCCAGTTTTAGAAGTAGTTAGAATCCCCATTCTCCAAATACATATAAAGCATAATTGGGTTGTGAGCATGTGTAGTTTCCAACACCTGCATTATTTTATCTTTCTGATATGGTAAAGCTAATAAATACTTTGAGATATTCGCTGTTGAAATATCTTTGATAATGTGATCATAAAAATTAGAAATTATATTAAATGGGGGCCTGGGATGTGGCTCAAGTAGTAGACAATTGGCCTTACCTGTGTGAGGTTCTGGATTTAATTGCTGACCTTTGAGGCTCCTGAACACTGCTAGATCCCCTCCTCCCCCCAAACACACACTGAAAAAACAATTCCCATTAAATGTTGCACTGTAGCACTGTTCATCAATTTGCTTGAGCAGGCACCAGTAACATCTGCATTGTTAGAGTTGTTACTGTTTTTGGCATATGGAATATGCCACGGGTAGCCTGCCAGGCTCTGCCATGCAGGTGGGATACTCTCAGTAGCTTGCTGGGTTCTCAGACAGGGATGGAGGAATAAAACCCGGGTCGGCCACGTGCAAGGCAAACATCCTACTCACTGTGCTATCACTCCAGCGCTACCATTAAATGTAGAAATCAAATTCTTTTCTGAACAATGACAGTAAGCTTGGGAATAAAACACACTTGAGTTCTGTCAGAAATGCTTATCTACTAAGAACGTGTCTGTTTTTTAAATATATCCTGACACTACCATGGAAATCTGGAGTTTGGAAATCTGATTTGCTCATGCCTCTGTGGACTGGATCCTTGCCCAGCCGCTTCAGAAAACATTGTCCCATCTTCCCCAAAACCTTTCCTTTATTGATGTGATCAAATCAGTACTATTATTCCACTGAAGGAAAATCTGCTTGATTTTTTTTTTAATTGGGGGGAGGGGTGGGGGCTTGAGGAACACCTGGCAGTACCCAGGGGTTACTTCTGGCTCTGCACTCTGGAATTACTCCTGGCAGTGCTTGGGGGAACATATGGGATGTCGAGGATTGAACCCAGGTTGGTCACCCTACCAGCTGTACTAGCTCTCCAGCACAGGGATTTTGTTTTAATCACACATTTTCATGTGTATGCTTACTCATAATCCACCGTGACCAATCTGTTCTTTTACATTTTAAGTATTTATACCAGAAGCAAAAATACCTTTCATTTCAGCCATTTCTTAACCTCTATCTCATCTAATCCTCTTTCAAAACTGGAGAGCTTACAAAAAAAAATTTTTTTTTATGGTTTACAAATAAGTTGAGGGTTAGTCGTGACCCAGCCAGAGTCTTGGAACTGGATCTCTGATCCAGGGCTTGTACGCCATTTTAGTCAAAAGGATGAATGGATATGAAATTCCTAAAGTAGGAAACGTGCTGAGTTGTAAGTATTGGCTTCTTTTCAAATTGCATTTGATTTCTACTTAAGTTCCTAGGTCTAATTCAACTATGAGGGAGAAGCAGGCCAGTTATAGGAATTGTGTATGCCATTGTGTGTATGTATGTGTGGGAGTGTGTGCCCTTTTTGGTATAGATTCCACTGGAAGCTAGAAAAACACTAAGGAAGAATAGAAAAAGATGCCCTACTGATAAAGCGGATACTTAATCAGTTCTCACCTTTATAAAACAGCATCAGTTCATTTTTCATCTGTAGTTAACGAAATGGCTAAGGGAATGTGACATGACACTAGGCTTTGTGGGTTTTTTCCTTTTTCTGAGTCACAACCGGTGGTACACTGGGCTTTCTACTGGCTGGCCCTGTGCTCACTCGGATTACCCCGTGTCTTGCTGGGATGGAGCTGGAACCTGCCAAGGCTAGTTCCTTATATCATTAGTTCTCCGATTCTGGTGTTCATTCTTTAATTTTCAAATTCTTCATTGAAAAATGACAAGTCCTTTTCCTGATTTTAATGAATGATCAGAAAAAAAAAAACTATTTCATACTGCCTTTTTTTGCCTTTAATTTCTGGCATCTGCCTTGGTTTGAAAGCAAGTTGCCACTGAATCAGAGAACATTGGTCATGAACCCTATGATGTTATAGGAACTTGTTCTATGTACTAGAATGGTTTAAATTTTTAAACCCCCTCCGCTTTATTTTTCTTTTTTACCTCTGAATGATATATTTGTAGAAAACATCAAACTGAGATTAACAGCTTTATGGACTGTGGCCTATTAGAAGGGTTTCCCAAAGCTTAGTTCCTATTTGTGGGAGTCCTACAACACAGTCTTTGCCTAGCACCATGTAACCCGATCCCTTTAATAATACTTGGCAGAGAGAAAACCTTTTAAGCAATGATCTCAGAGTGCATAGTGAACATTTATTGCCTAATTCTCGGAACCCCACTCTGAGTGAGGAAGCATCTATTAAGATGCAGATTTCTTTTAAAAAAACCATCTGGAGCTTAGACTATAAGGATGATCTTCAGTTTTTTAAGACAGTCAATGAAGAACACCTTGAATGGAAGCCCCTCTTCTGCTATGTCTTCACAGTGAGCCCACCCTCAGTAATAAATGCTAGTTGCATTACCCAAGTACGGAGAAATGTGTGCCTTGTATCAATAATTTGGTAGCCTGAAGATGCAGGCTTTGGGGAGCATGGTGTTTTGATCTGGGCGGGGAAAACCAAGTTCTACTCTAATTTGATTATTAAAGCATTGGTAGGGAGAAAAGTTACCA